>NC_142012.1:164050097-164212597 GCF_049901735.1 Notechis scutatus | reverse complement strand
GTAGTCCTCAACTTACAACCACAATTGAGCCCCAAGCTGCAATGGTCATAAGGATGAAAAATGGCCAGAAGTCACTTTTTTCAGTGCCATTGTAACTTCGAAGTCAATCAGCAAACTGTTGTAAGTCGAGGACCACCAGTATTTTTTGGTTGGAGTGGAAAGAAGAGGCAGATACAGTTAACTGATCAAATCCTTGCTAAGGAATATATGTCATGGATGTTAAACCTCAGAAAATTGCAACATGGATTAAGAAAGCAACAGGGAGAAGATGCACCTTTCGAATGCAGGTGTGCAGAGAAGTAGAAAAGATGATGAAACCCTGGGAAATATGAAACCTGCATGTCAACTGCCCGGATTTATGAAGGGGGAAATGGAATTTAATTATGGGAGTTCCCGCATACAAGTCTCTGAGTTTATATAAAGTGGTCCTTGGGGGAGAGGTTAATTGGTAGCATTGCAAGCCTTCCATACCTTCTACAGTTAACCTCGGAAGACTCGTGAGTCGACAAAGGCCACATATCTTGAGTCAGCAGTTCTCCTTTCTTGTAGGCTAATCTTGCCAAAGGAGAAAGCCAAGAAAATGTCATGTAGGAAAATAAACCAGCATTGTCAATTGGGTGCCGGTGCCTAAAAGAATAGGAAGAAAGAGAAAACATTAAAGGCAGAAGTATGCATTTTATTATTGTAGATGTCTAAGTTAAACTATATCAATGTTTCTCAATAATGTTTACTTTAAGATGTGTGGGCTTCAGCTCCCAGAGTTCCCCAGCCAGCAATGCTGGCTGGGGGAGTCTGGGAGTTGAAGCCCCCACATCTTGAAGTAACCAAGGTTGAGAAACACTGATAGGCAGGTAATCCTTGACTTACAACAGGTCACTTAGTGACCGTTCGAAGTTACAACAGCATTGGAAAAAGTGACTTATGACCATTTTTCACACTTGTTACAATTGCAATGTCCCCATGGTCATATGATTTACATTTGGATGCTTGACAACTGACTCATATTTATGATGGTTGCAGTGTCCTGGGGTCATCTGATCACCTTTTGCAGCCTTCTGACAAGCAGTTAATGCGGAAACCAGATTCACTTAAAACAACCGTGTTGCTAATTTAACAACTGCAGTGTCAGGATTCCAGCAATCACTCTAAATAAATCATGATTCTCGAGCCAAACTTCAATAAACTTCAAAGGATTCATTAGAGGCAACACATTGGTACTTCCCTGTATGAAGCCAACACTGGCATACGTAATTTACAGTCACCTGTGACCCTGTTTCCCCCCCCCTGCCCCCTGGGTGTCATCATTCAGAATCTCATAAACCAGATTCTTCAACTGAGCACGTTCACAGGCTGGGTGTCATCATTCATGATGTGGGCAAAAACTCTGGTACTTTAGTTACAATCTTTTAAAGATAAGGGTTGGAATGTACTTTCACTTTCCCTTTTTTATGGCAACTACTAAAACAGGCATAGGAATGTTTTATAAGTTGACATTCGGCTCCTCTCACTTCTTGAAGGTGACCTATATAAAGCAAAAACAAATTGAGTGCAGATATAGAATTTAGGGTTACCCCCCGGCTTGGTTGGATTTTCTGCATGGAATCTTGCTATAAGGTGATCGGCCTGGACATTCCTACTCTTTACCCAAGATGCCTCTGATAATGGGTAGCCCTTCCACTTGTATTGGAGTTGTCTCCTGTGCTATTTGCTTAACAAACGCGGCAAGAAAAGCCATAAAAAGGAGCAAAACTGACTTAGCAAATTTTTCACTTAGCAACAGAAATTTTGGACTCAGTTGTGGTCGTAAGATGAGGACTATCTATACTATATAGCCGTGATGGAGAACCTATGGCATGCATGCCACAGGTGGCACAAAGAGCCATTTGTGCCGGCACGCGAGCTGCAGGTAAACTTACCTCACTGTGCATGTGTGTGCCTCACAGCTGATTTTTGGCCGGTTTGAGGCCTTTTTCGGCCTCCCAAAGGCTTGAGGAAGGCTTCTGCAGGCTTCTGCACGTTTTGTAGGCCGAAAACTAGCCCCATTTCGTCACTTCTAGTATTTTCAGAAAAACAGGTAGTGATGAAACAGGGCTAGTTTTTGGCCTACAAAACATGCAGAAGCCTGCAGAAGCCTTCCTCAAGCCTTTGGAGCTGCAAAGGCCTCAAACCGGCCAAAAATCAACTGTGAGGCGCAGTGCAGGTAAGGGGGGGGATTGCACACACATGCGTAGGGGACGGGGGGGCGCATTGCCTTCTGGGTGCTGGCACGTGAGTGCAAGCGTGCGCACAATTTTTGGCACAGGAGCCCAAAAAGGTTAGCCACCACTGCTATATAACTTAACATGGTGTATGAACCAATTTTATATAGCCAGGTACCTATACTGGACCAAACTAGAAAGAAGCTGGTTTATTTTTGTCTTAATACTTTAGTTACACCCAATCATTTTTGTTTGTAGGCACAATACACAGCTTTTTGTAGAATGCAAACTGTAGTGGCTTAGTCCATAAACCATGCCCAGAACATTATATGGAACCTGGCCTATATGTGGTGGAATTTCCAGCTACATTAGAGAGCGGAGTAAAGAGGCTGGCTTGCTTAGAGATAATCTGTAGGAGGATATGTCACAGGTCAGATGATTGAAGTCTTTATCTGCCTGTCTATGGAGATTGTCAATCATCCAGGTCATGGTTCTCCCAAAGGTTCTTTTTTCAAAAGGCAACTGAAGAAGCTTCTTAGATGAGGAGCGTAATGTTTTCAAGGGGGGAAAAAACTAAGAAAGTCCAACTGCCTTTTGGAAAAGCATTTTTGGGATCTTTGATCCCAAGAGAATGTAGTTAGTCAGGTGAGGTTCTTATAAACTAGGAGACCAACAATAAAGAAGCCATTTTGACCTGCTCATGGGAGTTGTTTTAGCACATGACACTATGCAGATTAGTCCTTGACTAACGAACACATTTCAGCCCGATATTTCTTTTGCTAAGCGAGACAGTTGTTAAAGTGAATTTTGCCCCGTCTTACAACTTTTCTTACCACAGTTGTAAAGTGAATCACTGCAGTTATCAAGTTAGTGGCATGGCTGTTAAGTGAATCCTTCTTCCCCATTGACTTAAGTTTGTCAGAAAGAAGCAAAAGTGGCCCTGGGACGCTGCAACTGTTATAAATATAGGTCAATTGCCAAGCCTCTGAATTTTGATCAGTTTTGACCACAGGGATGCTGCAATGGTTGTAAGTGTGTAAAATGGTCATAAGTCACTTTTTTTCAGTGCCGTTGTAAGTTTGAACGGTCACTAAATCAATTGTTGTTAATCGAGGACTACCTGTATTTTGAAATAAAATGTCTGTTGTTTTCCCACAGACCTCCATTCAGGCATTCCTGGTTAAAAACCAGCTGCCTCTTGCAGGTCACTTAAAGAAAGCCATACTTGGAAGTAGTCCGGATGGGTTTCATCAGATTGAGGCCATAGTGATATTTCCCTTTGGGGTGCTCTTCATCTAGCGCCCGCAGGTGAGAATCTGCAGAGCTCTCCAAAGGTAGACCTTCCGCCCGGGCAGCTGTTTCCAAGGCATCTTGGCAATCCACCTGCTTGAGAGAAAGTGCAGAATTAAACCTCAGGTATTACTGAAAAAGCTTGCTATGTCCCCAAGATTTTACTTGGATCCTAAAAACTGCAAGGAATTCATGTCTAACCAGTACTACTTCCAAACTAGTTGACTGATTAGCAACATTTCCAGGCTGGCTCCATCTCAAAGGACCATGCGAAACAAACAACTAAACTTAAAATTACCTGCAAGCCCTTTAGAAGCACCTCCAATCAACCTGTGGCAAAAAAAAATATGATAGAAAGTGTTGGGACTCTCTTTTTCGCATTTACGACTGGTTGCCAAGCACCTCACAATTATGTGATTACCATTTGCAAACTTCTCTGCCAGCTTCCCCAGAAAATCAATGGGGAAGCCAGCAGGAAAGGTTTCAAATGGAGGAAATGGAGAAGAGCTGAATCCTTCACAGACTGAAGGATTGTTCAGGATTTTAGCTCAGTTTCTGCAGCCCCTTTTGGAGGATTTCCCCTCCAAAAGGAAATCAGGAAATAAAAAGGAGAGGGGCTACTCTTTGGCAAGCTGCAAGAAGAAACATTTCAGCTCCATCCCAAACATTTCAGCTTCATTCCTGCAGGCTCTCCTCTGTGAACAAAGTGAAATAGAAAATCCTTCAGCGGGCTACAGAGTCATTTCAGAGCAAAAACCATCCCAGGAGGATTTCATTTAAGAGAGCTGAAACCTTTGAGCAGATAGCCATTTCATTCTCAAAGACCTGCCTGCCCAGATGACTTCAGCTCTATGAAGAACTGAAATCCTTTGGCAGGCAGCTTTTTCGATCCATGCACTAAATAATCTGGAAGATCGCTTAACAACCACAATCAAGAGTTCCGGGACTGCAGTCATTGACTGAAGCAGTCACATGGGCCTCTTGCTTAAGGACTGCTTCACTCAGTGATTGAGATTCCAGTCCCAATTGTAGTTGTAAATCAAGGACTACCTGTAGTGATCTTTGATTCACACCCTGGATTAGACAGATGAGACATCTGTTGGTTAAATTTGCATATTAACCCACAAGCATTTCTAAAAAGTATTCCTAGTGTGCATGTGATTGGTCTGCTTCTGAGTGATTTGGAGAGAACATATCTACTCTGGATTGATAATGCAAAGGAAAAAAACAGAGTTAGCTTTCTTTCTTAAATACAGTGGGGCCCTTTTTGTATCTGAATCATTTTCTAGGGAAGTGGAAAGACCTTTTTTATAAACCTTAATTATAATTATACAGTATGTTTGGAGTAGCAAAAAAATCAGGAGTCTACTAGCACCTTTTCTGATTAGCTTCCCCATTTTATTAACAAACCCCATTCCTTACTAGCACTGATGATGTTACCTAATTTGGTAATGAAACTGTTCTGACCTAGGCTTCATAAAATCACGAAACAGACTCCTTGTCCCGAAAAAACCTCTTTTTATTTGGCTAATGTGAATTCCTATCATTCACATCAGCAAAGTCCTGGCAAACAGTCTTTCAAGGGTGAATTGCAACCACAGACCTTATCAGGCTTGGAGAGTTGCCAGGCCGATAGCTTCCAAGCTCAAAGCTGTATACAAGAAAATACTTGGCAAAGAGTCTCTGAGAGTCATGAACAAATCTTCACCCTAATTAAACGAACTAATTGTCTCCTGCAAACACCACTCCCCTTTCACTCCTCTTTATTCCCTATGGGAAGGGACATTCACTGTCCACCTGTGCCTTCACTCCCAAATCGACCCTTGTTCCTTAACTGTTCCCTTCTCCTGGCAGCTCTGTGCATGCGCACATTGGGAACAGGCTCCAGCTGTTCTTCTTCCCCACTGATCCCCAACTCTGAAAGCAGCTGATAACTGTCGGGCAGTCCTGGCCCCATCTCTGCCTCCAATGCAGAGCCCTCATCAGAGCCTTCTCCATACTCCAGGACTGGCCCATGTTCCTCCCCAACCTCCTCACTGTCTGAGTCTGCCGCCAGCTCAGGCTGGCCGCTGGCGGGCCACAACAGAAACCTCTGCAAGAAAACAACCAAGCTCAGAGAGCACCAAGGGCCCCACCGTTCAATCCCAAGCTACAAATATTCTTCTTTATTGGTGCATGTTGTTATCAGCCATGAGTTTCTTTTGAGCTGCACAAAAGCTCATGCCTTTTAATAAAACCTGCTAGTGGGAAAAAGCACTACCAGATTCCTTCCAGGTTTCTATGGCTATTTATAAGTTGTGCTAAACAGCACTAGCGTTCATGACAGTTGAACAATGAGATGATAACTTTTTGCACTTTTCTAATTCCTTGGAAAAATGTATTCCTCAGAGGATGTAATATATATATATATGGGGGGGAAGGGAGATATCACAGAAAAGCTGAAGCATGTCCCTGATTTCTTGGCAGCAAGAAGGAAGTGGTTTTTCCACTGAGCTCATCGGAGTTTACTGACTTCCCACTCTAGCCTACAGCACTGATATATCCCGGGAGATTTCCTATTCCAGGAATAGCTAGCTTTGTTTCATTTTAGGAGTTCAACCAAGGCCAGTTAAGGATTACCACCTACCAAGATATCTATTTTAAAGCCTTACATTCAGAAAACCTTCAGTACTTTTTTGTTTCTTTTTGTATATTTATTCTTGACAAGTGACCTCAACTGACAAACATGGATTGAAATAGTCAGGAGGAAAAACAAAACAAAAAACTAATTACTGTTGTTCATAAATCTCTGCAACAGATTAAGTGTCTCTAAAGTCGATGGGAAGTTCCCAAAACTGAAGCAGAACTCTGAATTACCCTATCCTCGGGTTATAATCTTGTTAACAAGCAAAAACCACTTTGCAATTGTCTCGTTTAACAATGGAAATTTTGGTAGCTTTGTTCGGGTATTTCCCCCCCGTCATTATATAAATATATATGGTATTCAGCTTTGTTCGGGTATTTTCCCACGTCATTATAGTTGTGCTTTTAAAGTTGTATATGTATGTATGTATGTATGTATATGATTTGTTAGTAGACCATATGCTGAAATGCTTGTCTTGTAAAAGTAAACTTCCTTCGAATAAATATTATACTAATCAGAACTCTGAAACACTTCATTTTTCTAATTAATTGTTTATGGTCCAGACTACCAGAAGGAAAATCTGACAACACTCTTACAGTTTATTGGAAACAGGCGCACCAAAAAAACTTATTATTAATTTCTGGGATTTTTTTTAGTCCCCAGGCCTAGATTTTCCTGGTCGTCTCTCAACCAAGCCATAACTTTTAATTTGCTTCTGTTTTATTTTCCTGTCTGCTTATCTAAAATGAATTTTATTTATAAAGGCTTTTGAAATGGCGTTTTATAATTTTCTTTTTCTTGTCACCCGCCTATTAAAATAGATGGCATTGCATTTTCTGGGGACCAAGGTCACAACACAGTCCACAACCCAGAATAATACTGTATTGCAGTTCCTTTCATTGCAGCTATTGCATTGTCTCTTCAGTTAATAATATTACAAGGACCTCAAATCTCCTATCAGCCTCTGTTCCAGAAAGAGGATGTTTTTTTTTTTAAAGAAAAAGGAAATGTGACTTGCAACATTAGGCCTTTTCAAGGTTGTTCTGCCATTTGACCCAGAGAGACAGCAACAAAACTTCTCATCCTCTGTAAATCCCAAACAGATGGTTTGAAGGTTGCAGGCCCTTTATGCCAAAGGCTTCTCATTTTCTCAAACAATATTAGGAAAAATGTGCCTGCTGAAGATACTGTTTATAAAGCAGTGTTTCTCAAGCATGGCCACCTTAAGACGTGTAGACTTCAACTCCCAACGGAACTGCAAATCTGGTTCATAAATACAGGTGGTCCTCAATTTACGACCACAATCGAACCCAAAATTAATGTTGCCAAGTGAGTTTTGCCTCATTTTATGATCTTCCTTGCCACAGTTGTTAAGTGAATCGCTGCAATTGTTAAGCTACTAGTAGTAACACACTTGTAAAGCGAATCTGGCTTCCCCAGATTTCCTTCGCTTGTCAGAAGGTCGCAAAAGTGAATCACATGACTCCAGGACACTGCAACCGTCATAAATATGAACCAGCTGCCAAGTATCCGAATTTTGATCACAATGGTCTTAAGTGTAAAAAAATACAATTGTAAGTCACTTTTTTCAGTGCCGTTGTAACTTTGAATGGTCACTAAATGAACTGTTGTAAGTCGAAGACTACTTATACCTTGTAGATTACTAGGCTGCGCCCAAGACGTTGCAGACGTCATCAGTCTCGAGTCCCTTTGTGCCCACAAGAGACTTAAGTCCAGCCCATCTTGAATTCCTTTGACTCTTATCTACCGCCAATTTGCTTTGACCGTTAGTAGTTCAGATTCTTGTAGAAAACTTTAGTGTACAACAAGCCTACATAATTCATTTGAGCTGTTTGGGCTCCTGATTGACACCACCCCAAGGTTGGACCATCAGAACTTCCAACAGTTGCATAGTGACCAGTCATAACTCGAGGACTACCTTTATTGGTTCCAGAAAAGGAAATTTGATTTTAATAGCAAACTTTCATTTTATTTTTAAAATGGATCCGGTGTCCTTCAGCTCCAAGTTTTCCTAGTCTGTCCAACAACTATGCCACTGAAATGGCAGGGGAGTGATGAAGGGGAAATACTGCAGAACCAGCCATCTGTGAGCTCTGCAACTGCAGCTCTTAATATTATTATGGGTGGTTTACAAAAGCAATTATGCCCATTTTCTTCCTGAATGAGGATCTTAATTCAGACTGAAATCAGTGAATTAAACTATCAATCAAGGGAACATTAAATATAATTGTTTATGTGTACTATTTATAGCAAAAGGAATAGCCATAGCTGGCCTAATGTAACCAGATGCTAAGTGGATTGTCATTAAATCACAACACAGTGTCCTTGCAGGCACCAATTTAAACCCCATCCTACTAATTCTAATTGTGATTATTTGGTTTATTCAATTCCTACCCCGCCTTTCTATTCAGCCATCTTAATGTTTACAAAAACGCTCCAACAACTCCATTCTCTTCTTGCATTCAGCACATCTGTGAGCACCATTGTGAATCTAGGCAGGTAGAGCAGCTGGAGTTAGAACAGGATATACAAAAGATACTAAATTTCATTTATAAACTCTTCAAAGGAAATGACTTTCACTAGTACCCCTTAACCAGATCCCCATTAAGGAGCTAGAAAGAGTCCCGAAGGTGCTTTTTATCCAAAAGGGAACTGCACTTTCTTTCTTCTTTCTTTCTTTCTTTCTTTCTTTCTTTCTTTCTTTCTTTCTTTCTTTCTTTCTTTCTTTCTTTCTTTCTTTCTTTCTTTCTTTCTTTCTTTCTTTCTCCTTTATTTTTTTCTTTTGAAAACATTTTGCTTCTCATCTAACAAACTTCTTCAGTTCTGGATGAGCTCATCCAGTTTCTTGGATGAGAAGCGAAAGGTTTTCGAAGGAAAAGAAAAGATAAAGAAGAAAATCCAGTTGCCTTTTGGAGGGAAAAATACCTGTGGGACAACCATGGCCTAGATCAGTGGTGGTTAACCTTTTTTGGTTGCTGTGCTGATAATTGCGCATGCCACCACCCAGAAGGCAATGCGTGCTGGGCCCCCCCACGCCCCCTGCACATCCTCGTGCTACTCCACCCCCATGCACGGCGCATATCTCTGCATGTGATCTCCTGTGCGCCATGCATCTGTGCATGCGTGTGATCCCCCCGGGCGCCATACATCTGTGCATGCACACAATCCACCCATCTGCATCTCTGAGCATGCACATGCCTCTCCCGCGCACCCCTGCCCCCCACGCACGCACACCAGATACCCGATAATCAGCTGTTGGGCGGCGGTGGCGCGCTCGCATGCGCAGTGGGGCGTGAGCTCTCGCGTGCCGGCAGAAGGGGCTTCTGGCATGCATGCTATAGGTTCGCCAACACGGACCTAGGTGATTGAGAATCTCATAGCCATTTTGTTAGAAACAGATGGCTGAAAATTGACTTTAGTAAGCCATTCATGAAAATTGGTGTGTCATTTTATATTCATGCATTAAAAAAAAGATAATAGAGCCTACAAAGCACTTCTGAAAGAAATAATTCTTTTCCCACCATGGGCGAGATTTTGCTCATCCCATTAGCAAGCAGTTCTATTCAAGGCCAGTCCTTCTTGCTACGTGCTGAAAAGACAGGATGAGCTCGAAATTAGAACACCAAGAAGAAACACCGTTTCCTGTCCAGATGCAGGTTAGCACGTAAGGCTGCTGCTTCTTCTATTACAAGACCTACAGGTAGTCCTTAAGTTATGACCGTAATGGAGCTTACTCAGGGGTGGGATTCAATTTTTTTAACCGGTCCTGTGGGCGTGGCTTAGTTGGTGGGTGTGGCTTGGTGGTCATGTGATTGGTTGGGCGTGGCCAACTCAATATCATTCACATCAAGGCATGCATCTCCTCGCCTGGCCTCTCATGACTGTGGGGATGCTGCAACAGTCATAAGTGTGAAAAACGGTCATAAGTCACTTTTTTCAGGGCCATTGTAACTTTAAATGGTCACTCCACACAAGCAAAGTGCCAGCAAAGGAGGAAAAAAAAACTCCAAGGAAGTTCCTGAGACAGGAAGTTTAGTCCTGCCAAGAATGTCATAAGGATTAATGGAGAGGCAGTTTCTGTAAGCAACACCAGAATGTTTCCTTCCTGCCTTCCTTACAGGATTAGGCCAGTAATTTCTTCTAACAACCTGTTCTCTGAACTGCTTAGAATGTTAACAACCGGTTCTAGCGAATAGGTGCGAACTGGTAGGATCCCACCCGAGCTTACTCATCTTGGCCATAACTCGTGACCAACCTGATTTTAGGACCTATTTTGGGCGGCCTATACCCAATACAGCTGGGCTCTTATTGTGCATCACACAGACCATGATATTAGAAGCAGAGCTTAATTGGACCGCCTTAGCATGTACCCTAAAATGCCAAAGAACAAGCAATCTGGGTTAATTCACTGACCATGACTTGGACTGTCCCAGCTAATTCAGGAAAGGAAAATATTAGGTGAAGGGAAGATGGTAGGCTGGTAAGAGTATTCTCCTTATGCCGTCCTGGCCACTCAAACACAGGAGCTCATGTTCAAAGCTGCCCGATTGCCAGGTGGGCACCATCCACCTCTTTGCCTTCTACCATGAAGTCTGCCAACTACCCAGTTGGCAAATCCAGAAAAAAGGAACTCCTGATACATTGGTTTACCAAGAGTATAAAACTTTACCAAATAAACACAGAAGGAGGAAAACCAGCTCTAGGTTTCCAGCACAAAAGCAAGCATAATTAATTCCCCCTTTTCCCTATGGGCCACCCACCGTCCAAAACGTCCACCGATCACCCCTCTTCATTTTGTTAGGGGAAACAAACAGCCACGCCAGGACATCTGCTTGGTGTGTCTTTGAGGTGCTGACGGATGCTTGAATACCGTTCTCCTACCCTGGCATTCCATCCACCTGCCTTTCCTGTTATTATCAAGGTACGAATGCAGGAAAAATGGATAATAGCAATAGCACTTAGACTTATATACCACTTCACAGTGCTTTCCAGCCCTCTCTAAGCGGTTTTACAGAGTCAGCCTCTTGCCCCCAACAATCTTGGGTCCTCATTCTACCCACCTCGGAAGGACGGAAGGCTGAGTCAACCTTGAGCCTGGTGAGATTCGAACTGTCAAATTGCAGGCAGCTGGCAGGCAGCAGAAGTAGCCTGCAGTACTACACTCTAACCACTGCGCCCCCGCGGCTCTTAATGTAGCTGAAAGTGAGAATCAGTCTTGACAAAGTCATCTGGCTGGCAACACCAGATGATGATAAAGTCTCTCGTGCCTCTTCCATCAACCACATCTCCGCGATTGATGTCAGGGCAATGTTTTAGTTCGGGATTGAATCCTGGATAAATTTTACCAGCAACTAGCTTGGCAGTGAGAAGCAGGCTTCTGAGAATCAGAGGGCCAGCCAGGATGAACCAGATACACTGAGAAATGTAATCATGAGGGCAGTTTAGGACTTAAGCCAAACTGAATGCAATAAAAATTAATTTTAGCTCCTTGCGGCTTAAAAACAAGGATTGCCTCCCTGTAGCAACGCTATGGTGGATGCTAAAATTTGCCAGTAGCATCTGCTTAATTAAGGGCTACAAAGCAGCTCAACATCACCAGCTATCTCTGCAAACAGCAGCTATAACCACTCTAACTTCCTGTCATGCTGGGAGTAATTTCTGCTGGGTCACAAATTATTAGGAAGTCCAACAATAATAGCAACAAGGGGAAAAAAACCAAAGGCTGGCTTACCAAGAATTTGGAACTGTGGCCCACAGCTCTTCATTATGTGGCAATATTTCCACGTTCATAGTAGGGCATTAGCTACAACATGCTAATAATCACAATGGCCAAGTATTAAAAGGAAAAAAAAGCAATATAGGTAGCCCTCAACTTACAACAGTTTATTTAGTGACCGTTCAAAGCTACAACAGCACTGACAAAAGTGCCTTATGGCCATTTTGCACACTTATGACCGTTGCAGGTCACGTGATTTACATTCGGATTCTTCACAACTGCTTCATATTTATGACGGTCGCAGTGTACTGGGGCCACATGATCCCGTTTAACAAACGTGGCAAGAAAAGCCTCACTGAACTAATTTCTCACTTAGCAACATAAATTTTGGGCTCAATTGTGGTCATGTCAAGGACTACCTGTGACATTCATTATTATCCCCAGCAAAAAAAAAAATGCTTCTGAATTTCCCACTGCGGCTAATTTTATAGAATTAGGTATTACAGAACCAGCTGATTGTCCAAAGCTTAATCGACAAGCAGAACAATGTAACCCTCCTCAACTCTTTTGTTCTAAATAAAGGTTATTCCCCATATTCTGATCATTTTAAAAAAAAATTTAAATGGTTATGAAATATTGCACAGATTGCTCAGATGTTTGTTTGTTTTTCTTTTACCCCCATGACTTGCTTTCGAGTCCTTGGTCAAGGACTTGGTTAAAAAGTCCTTTGAAACTTCTAAGAAACAAAGCCACACTGGTCACACTTCTGCACATATTTGTTGACATGGCAAAGAACTCAAAAAGAACAGCGAGGCAGAAATTACGTAGGCAGCATTAAAAGTTTCTCCGGATCCACCTCACAGTTTTTTATTTACCTATCCTAGGGCAACGGTTTCCTTAGGCCGACTCTAAAGTTCACATAAATATGTGAGTCCTTGACATTTTTCTTTCTCTCTCTCTCCCCCAGCCAGCTGGATGCTATAAAAAGCAGCCTTCAGGGGTAAAAGGTTTAATGTGCTTGCTGAGGTCATGAAATTTGCAAAGTCAAGGTTGGATGATAAAATGGGATGAGGGACAAATCTGCAAACCGGGTTTTCCACTGGCTGTGATATTTATGTTGCTTTTAGAAGAGATCCTGCAGCAGGCCAGAAGAACTGCTTCATATGCATTGCAACAGAAATTTTATCTGTTTATTAGAGTTTTTGTCCCATCTTTATTTACTTATTATAAGTAACTAAAGGTGAACATATGTAATACTCCTTAGTCCTCTTTTTCTCTATAACAAGCCTCACGGATGGATTGGCTCAAAGTCACCCAGTCAGCTTTGATACCTAAAGCAGGTCTACGGAGATTCTCCGTCATCCAAATCTGAAGAGCTGAAAAAGCTACTTGGATGAGAAGCGAAACGCCTTCAAAGAAAAACCAGAAAGTCCGGTTGCCTCTTGAAAAAGCAGGACTAAAACTCAGTCTCCTGGAAATTGGTCTAAAGTCACCAAGATGGCTTTCATGACTAAGGCGGGACTAAAACTCACCATTTCCTGGTGAGTAGCCCAAATTCACCTCACCGGCTTTCATGCCTAAGGCAAATCTAGAACTTAAAATCTCTCGGTTACTTAACCAATACCCTAACCACTTCCCACCAAACTGGCTCACTGATGTTTTATCAAAGCAATTTCCACCATCTTACCCAAAACAGAAATAAAGGTAACCCAACCTATAATTTCCAGAATTTCCCTGAAGTTCTTTTCAATAATTTTCCGTATACTGGTTAGAAGAATGTAAAGTTTTTTTTACAGCATTTGCACAGTAGCATGATCAAAATCACACAATTTGTAACATTTTAACTGTGCATGTGATTGGTCTGCTTCTGAGTGATTTGGAGAGAATATATCTACTCTGGATTGATAATGTAAAGGAAAAAAACAGAGTTAGCTTTCTTTCTTAAATACAGTGGGGCCCTTTTTGTATCTGAATCATTTTCTAGGGAAGTGGAAAGACCTTTTATATAAACCTTAATTATAATTATACAGTATGTTTGGAGTAGCAAAAAAAATCAGGAGTCTACTAGCACCTTTTCTGATGAACTTCCCCATTTTATTAACAAACCCCATTCCTTACTAGCACTGATGATGTTACCTAATTTGGTAATGAAACTGTTCTGACCTAGGCTTCATAAAATCACGAAGCAGACTCCTTGTCCCGAAAAAAACCCTTTTTATTTGGCTAATGTGAATTCCTATCATTCACATCAGCAAAGTCCTGGCAAACAGTCTTTCAAGGGGGAATTGCAACCATAGACCTTATCAGGCTTGGAGAGTTGCCAGGCCGATAGCTTCCAAGCTCAATGCTGTATACAAGAAAATACTTGGCAAAGAGTCTCTGAGAGTCATGAACAAATCTTCACCCTAATTAAACGAACTAATTGTCTCCTGCAAACACCACTCCCCTTTCACTCCTCTTTATTCCCTATAATTTCCAGAATTTCTCTGTCTATTCCCTGAAGTTCTTTTCAATAATTTTCCGTATACTGGTTAGAAGAATGTAAAGTTTTTTACAGCATTTGCACAGTAGCATGATCAAAATCACACAATTTGTAACATTTTAACTTGTCTCACTACTATTTGCTTTACTTCTGAGGACTCCCCAGGAAATATTAGATTGATTAATTGATTTAGTATAGTACTATTTAATAGTAAAATATTATCTATTGCCTAATCCAGAGGTCTCCAAACTTGGCAACTTTCAGACTTGTGGACTTCAATTCCCAGAATTCCTCAGCCAGCTATCCTAGGCTGGCTGAGGAATTCTGGGAGTTGAAGTCCATAAGTCTTATAGTTCCCAAGTTTGAGGACCCTGGGCCTAATCCTAAAATCTAGTAAGATAAATTATTCCTTTAATTCTTATTTGGCATTTGGGAGGAGTTTCTCAAAATCTTTCTTTAAATCTCTGAATTGGGCATTTGTGTGTGAAGAGGGAGGGGTATTCAGCATGTGCCTTGATTCTTTGCTTCCCTTAATTTTTCCACATTCTGGAGGAAATAGCTTTGCTAGTAGCTTCATTAACAAACAGTCACTAACTATGCAAAGTTCATTTTGCTTCTCACCCAAGAAGCTTCTTCAGCTCTGACAGGATTCCTGTCAGAGCTGAAGAAGCGTGTTGGATGAGAAGCGAAACGTCTTCAAAAGAAAAAACAAGGAAGTCCAGTTGCCTCCTGAAAAAGCACCTTGACCTGGATGACTGAGAATCTCTACAGACTTTTAACTATGCAAAGTAAAAAAACAACAACTGAATTTTAGATCCTTGCTGGACATGTTTCCACAGCAATCAATCTTTGATAACTACAGTCTCCTTTTCACTGATTAGCATTTAAAGCATGAAGCTGATTATGCTCTATAATTATAGCGAAAGGCCATGCGCTATTTATGCAACACAGAATTACATCAATTATATTATGCAATTCAGTCAAGTACTGGTGTCAGGAACAGTGTGGTTAGTGGTTGTAGCGTTAAGACTAGCAAAGAACTCTGCTTTTATCCTCATTCCATTCAGGGCTTTGGGCTGTTCCTTCTTCCTCAGCACATCCTATTCCTGTTTTGGGGGTAACATGAAGGATGATGCCCAGCTGCCTTGAGCTAATGAATAAATGCGATTTAAAAAGCAGTCATTGCTACTTACCTTGTATTTCTCTTGTCGGAACTTGATCCCATCTTGTCCTCCACGTTGATTCAGGCTATTTCTCTCCCTGATACTTCTATACCCAGGACTGGGTATCACGTACTCTTTTCCTAGATCGATATCTTTCATCTTTTTCGGTAAACGCCAGGGTTAACAAATATATTTGCCACTCAGAAAATTCTGGGGAAAAACAAGAGAGAACAAGAAATAAAATGTGAGAACATCTGTCTCAGCTGCTCTCTATCTCTTCCTTCTTAAGCAGATGTCCTGAACGGGGTTGGATTACAGTTTTGTAACCCAATCCCCAAATATGGTCTGCCTACTGTACTTCCACTAGCCCTGGCAGAAAGGGATACTATATCAGATGAATCCCAGTAGCCGTGTCCCTAGATAATCCCAACAGGGGGAAAAACAGGCTCTGAGTCCTAACTTTGCATAAGGAACTTCAGTTCTGTGCTATTGGCACCTCTTTTTCTCAACAGCCTTAAAGTACATAGCATGCAGTAAATCCTCTACAAATAGTAATCTATGTAGTTGACAAGCACAGAGATCAACTATAATCGGTGATCTATTCAGGCAAGTAGTCCTGAAAGACCATGAAGTTTAGAAAAAAAAGAATGTCATTGGGTTTTTAAAAATGGAGCTGTTTACAGCCTTTGGGGGTGGGGGGGGAGAAAAAGAACAGAATAACAGAGTTGGAAGGAACCTTGGAGGTCTTCTAGTCCAACCCCCTGCTCTCAAGCATTAGACCCTATATCATTCCAGACAAATGGCTGTCCAATTTCTTCTTGAAACCCTCCGGTAATGGAGCACCTAAAATTCCTGGAGGCACGTCCTTCCATTGGTTCATTGTTTTCACTGTCATGAAATTTCTCCTTAGTTCTAGGTTGGATCTCTCCTTGATTCATTTCCATCCATTGCTTCTTGTCTTACTTTCTGGTGCTTTGAAAAATAGTTTGACCCTCCCTCTTCTTTGTGGCAGCCATTCAGATATTGGAACACTGCTATCATTTCAACCCTAGTCCTTCTCTTCACTAGAGGATAGTAAGACATACCCAATTACTGAAATTTTTGGAAGGAGCAATTTTGTTAAGCCTAACTATCCATACAACTGAGTTACTTAGAATTTTTCAATAGGCAAAATGGAAAAGGGGGCTCTGGTAAGATAACGTTAGCCATAAATGCCGGAATTGTCAAAAAAAAATTGCTGTGCAGTTCAAAAATTGACCACCACTGCATTATCTTTATTCTTATTGCATTAAGTGATAAAGTTTTACATAAATTATCCATCAACCCCATTATATTTATCATTAACCAATTACAAACACCTCAGACCCATCAGTCTAAGAGAAACAATCACAGGGAGCTCACTGTGTTAAATGCAGTCTGTCTCTGGATTGTGTAGAGCTAAACAGAGAACATTAAGGTCAAAATAAGGGCTCCATAGTGTCCCAGTTGTTTTTCCCCCTCCTGTGCTACTTTTATCTTTCTTTATCTCTCTTTTCTTTATGCTAAATCACCCTGCCTTGTACCTTCTGTTGGGTTGCCTTTTGTGTTTTGTGCCTCACTACAACAGAAGGAGGGGAAAAATACTCTCCGGCTGCATGATTCAGCAAAATTCTATCACCATGATGACAGGTTCCTCTTTCTGCAAATAACAGAAAGCTTTGCAAATGTTTGAAATCCCTTGTTTTAAAACATTTTAGGGAAAGCCATTATCGTTAAGAGGCCAGTTACTATGGCCCACAGACCATTTTGCTGGCAATCTGATGAAGTCCTCCTGTACTCTTCACGCCACACGGGTTTACGTCTCCTTCCGTTCCCCTCCCTGGTGGCACGAGATGCCTTCCTTACATAATGGCTTGGTATCAAGCAAAAAGATCTTACATAATGGCTTGGTATCTCAAGCAGAAAGGCCTCAATGAGGCACCTCCTGCCTGCCTGCCGCTCCATTTCATTCCCTTGTTTGCAGCACCCTCTGTAGGGCCCATTTGCAAATGGCACCCAGCAATCCCTGTCTCCAAGCATCCTTTCAGGATCCCTGCCAGGAGAACAGGTAGCCCAGAACAGGAGGCGGAGGTGACCTATTGCTCACCTGTTTCCAGGCAGCTTTTGCAGCAAAGGAGAGAAACAACCAGTAAACCAAGGACAGGGGGGCGGTGGGCTTTCCAAGCTGTCACTCCGCTCTTCCATCCTTGTTTTTAGATATATATAGATATATATATTCATCTCCTTCCAGGCATACTTTAACTATGCATTCCTCTGGCAGATTTTCACACATTTCCAGGCAAAGGGAATCAGACAGGCCTCTCCTCCCACCCCCTGCCAAAATACCTCTTAATATGCTATTGGGAGGGGGGGGAGGAAGGAAGGAGGGAAGGAAGGTGATAGAGATAGATAGATATAGTTAGACGATATAGATAGATAGATAGATAGATAGATAGATAGATAGATAGATAGATAGATATAGATATAGATATAGATATAGATATAGATATAGATATAGATATAGATATAGATATAGATATAGATATAGATATTTAGATTATAGTTAAACAGAGAGAGTTAGAGAGAGAGAGATAAGAGGGAAGGAGGGGGGATACCAGATAGGTAGGTAGGTAGATGATAGACATAGACAGATAGACAGATAGACAGATAGACAGGCAGGCAGGCAGACAGACAGACAGACAGACAGACAGACAGACAGATAGATGAGACACACAGAGAGAGAGAGAGATGATAGATATAGTTAGAAAGGGGGAGGGGGGAGTTACCAGTTAGATGAGAGAGAGAGAAAGATAGAGATATAGTTAGATGATAGAGGGAGAGGGAGAGGGAGGGAGGGGGGTACCAGATAGGTAGGTAGGTAGATGATAGACAGACAGACAGATAGATAGATGAGACACAGAGAGAGTTAGATGATAGATATAGTTAGAAAGGGAGGGAGGGGGAGTTTAGATGATAGACATAGACAGACAGAGGGACAGACAGGCAGTCAGATAGACATATAAGCAGATAGACAAATATAGAGACAGAGATGATTGCTAGATATGGATGAGAGATGAGAGAGAAAGAGAGATGGAAAGAGAAAGAGAGAGAGAGAGAATATCTGCTGCGATCAGGCCTGCCGTGCAGAGGTGGGAACGGGATGTTTATATCCTTTCAAGGCGGCGTCCCAGCCCCTCTCTTCAGCAGCATCCACCCGCCCCAAGGGGCTTCCCGGGGCCCTTTCGCCGGGCCTTTTCTCCTCGTTTTCTCCGCGGCAAAGCGCTCCCACTTTCCCATTCAGGCCACTCCTTCCTTGCCCAGCTCTTTGCAAGGGGAAATGGGGGGGCGAGCAGTTGAAAACCTCCACGGCCAGCAGAGGCTCTCCCTCCCCGCCCCCTCCCCATCCTAAGCAACCCTCCCTCCTTCCCTATCTTTCAACAAAGGCAGCTTTGGCTGCGGATGATGGGCTCTGGAGTCCAAACTCCTTGGAAAGCGGGGTGGGGTGGGGTTAAACCAGTGGAAGCGCCCCCTCCCCTTGCCAGGCAGCCCCCTCCCCTTTCTCGATCACAGCCCCCTCCACCACCACCCCACCCTTTGGGACGCCCCCTCCTCACTGAGGATCCCCTCCCTCTTTCCCCACCCTGGCTTCACCGCGGGGCGCCAGCCGAGCCCCCTCCCACCCCTACCTGCTCGAGCGGCTGAGCTCCAGCACGGCGGCGGCGGCGGCGGCGGCGGAGGAAGCAGCCAGGCAGAAAGACCTTCAAGCGGCTCCTCTGTCGCAACCCGCCGCAGTGCGCCTGCGCGGGCATCCTGGGCGAGCACAACAAAATGCCGCCTCCGCCTCTCTCGCTGGACGCTCCGGGAACGGTAGTCCGCGCCCCCTCCGAGGGTCTCGGTGCCGCCCGGGGGCAGAACTACGTCTCCCATAAGGCCGTCGGGGCAGCCGGCTTATTTCCATACGCCCCGCCCTCCTCCTCCTCCCCCTCCCTGCCGGTTTTGCCCGTCCTCCTGAGTCGCCGGGGCTGCAGAGCCCGCTGGCTTGTTTGGGTCCCTTTGATCCCAAATCTTGGGGTCACGTGCTCGGTGGGGAAGGTGGGGGGACTTTTGCAGCGAGAAGGAGGACCACCGAGGCCGATCTGATAGCAATAACAATAGCACTTAGACTTATATTAATTTATAATTAATATTAATTATATTTAATATTAAATAATATTAAGCACTTAGACTGACATTAATACAGTTGAGAAAGTCCAGAAATATTTCACAAGAAGAGTTCTCCACTCCTCGACTCGTTGCAGAATACCTTATGCCACCAGACTCGAAATTCTAGACATAGAAAATCTAAAATTACACCGCCTTTGGTCCAATCTAAGTATAGTACACTGCTCAAAAAAATAAAGGGAACACAAAAATAAGACATCCTAGATCTGAATGAATGAAATATTCTTATTAAATACTTTGTTCATTACATAGTTGAATGTGCTGACAACAAAATCTCACAAAAATTATCAATGGAAATCAAATTTAGCAACCCATGGAGATCTGGATTTGGAGTTACACTCAAAATTAAAGTGGAAAAATCACTACAGGCTGATCCAAATTTAAAACAAGTCAAAATGAGGCTCAGTAGTGTGTCCACATACCTGTATGATCTCCCTACATGCTCCTGATGAGGTGGTGGATGGTCTCCTGAGGGATCTCCTCCCACACCTGGACTAAAGCATCCCCCAACTCCTGGACAGTCTGTGGTGCAACGTGGCGTTGATGGATGGAGCGAGACATGATGTCCCAGATGTGCTCAACGGGATTCAGGTCTGGGGAACGAGCAGGCCAGTCCATAGCATCAAAGCCTTCGTCTTGCAGGAACTGCTGACGCACTCCAGCCACATGAGGTCTAGCATTGTCTTGCATTAGGAGGAACCCAGGACTAACCGCACCAGCATATGGTCTCACGAGGGGTCTGAGGATCTCATCTCGGTACCTAATGGCAGCCAGGCTCCCTCTGGCGAGCATATGGAGGGCTGTGCGGCCCGCTAAAGAAATGCCACCCTACACCATTACTGACCCACTGCCAAACCGGTCATGCTGGAGGATGTTGCAGGCAGCAGAACGTTCTCCACAGTGTCTCCAGACACTGTCACATCTGTCACGTGCTCAGTGTGAACCTGCTTTCATCTGTGAAGAGCACAGGGCACCAGTGGCGAATTTGCCAATCTTGGTGTTCTCTGGCAAATGCCAAACGTCCTGCATGGTGTTGGGCTGTAAGCACAACCCCCACCTGTGGACGTTACCACCCTCATGGAGTCTGTTTCTGACTGTTTGAGCAACCACATGCACATTTGTGGCCCACTGGAGGTCATTTTGCAGGGCTCCGGCAGTGCTCCTCATGTCCCTCCTTGCACAAAGGTGGAGGTAGCTGTCCTGATGCTGGGTTGTTGCCCTCCTACGGCCTCCTCCATATCTCCTGATGTATTGGCCTGTCTCCTAGTAGTGCCTCCATGCTCTGGACACTACGCTGATAGACACAGCAAACCTTGCCACAGCTCGCATTGATGTGCCATCCTGGATGAGCTGCACTGCCTGAGCCACTTGTGTGGGTTGTAGACTCCGTCTCATTCTACCACTAGAGTGAAAGCACCACCAGCATTCAAAAGTGACCAAACCATCAGCCAGAAAGCATAGGAACTGAGAAGTAGTCTGTGGTCATCACCTGCAGAACCACTCCTTTATTGGGGATGTCTTGCTAACTGCCTCTGCTTTCCATCTGCTGTCTAGTCCATTTGCACAACAGCATGTGAAATTGATTGTCAATCAGTGTTGCTACCTAAGTGGACAGTTTGATTTCACAGAAGTGTGATTAACTTGGAGTTACATTGTGTTGTTTAAGTGTTCCCTTTATTTTTTTGAGCAGTGTATATAAAATCATACATTGCAATGTCCTACCTGTCAACGAATACTTCAGCTTCAACCATAACAATACAAGAGCACACAATAGATACAAACTCAAGGTTAATCACACCAAACTTGATTGCAGGAAATACAACTTCAGCAACAGAGTGGTCAATGTCTGGAATACTCTACCTAACTCTGTGGTTTCTTCCCCAAGCCCCAAAAACTTTAACCTTAGACTGTCTACTATTGACCTCACCCCTTTCCTAAGAGGTCTGTAGGGGACGTGCATAAGCATACCAACGTGCCTACCATCCCTGTCCTATTGATTCTTTTTATTTTTCTTATATGTATCCATTTCATGTATTCATAACTGTTTATACTTATACCTGTTATCTTATAATCGCTTGACAAATTAAATAAATAAAAATAAATATACCACTTCACAGTGCTGTACAGCCCTCTCTAAGCGGTTTACAGAGTCAACCTCTTGCCCCCCAACAATCTGGGTCCTCGTTTTACCGACCTCAGAAGGATGGAAGGCTAAGTCAACCTTGAACTGGTCAGGATTGAACTGCTGGCAGTGGGCAGTCAGTCTGCAATGCTGCATTCTACCGAGGAAGGAAGGAAGGAAGGAATAGATTGACCCCTTCCTCTCTGGGGCAGCTCCTTCCAATATTTGAGGGGCTTCCCAGAGAGGAGGAAAGGGTCAAGCTATTTTCTAAAGCGCCTGTAGGCCAGAAAAAGGAATAATGGATGGAAACTGAACAAGGAGAGATTCAACCTGGAAATAAGGAGAAATCAACCCATGGATCAGAAGTTGCCCTCGGAAGTTGTGGGAGCGCCATCACTTGAGACTTTCAAGAAGAGATTGGACTGCCCTCTGTCAGAAATGGTGTAGGGTCCCCCACTTGTGTGGGGGGGTGGACTAGATGACCTACAAGGTCCCTTCCAACTCTGATTATCTGTTATCTGTTATTCTCCAAAGCACCCGAAGGCCAGACAAGGAATAATGGATGGAAACTGATCAAGGAGAGATTCAACCTAGAAATAAGGAGAAATTTTCTGACAGAACAATCAATCCATGGAACAGAAGTTGCCCTCGGAAGTTGTGGGAGAGCCATCACTTGAGACTTTCAAGAAGAGATTGGACTGCCATTTGTCAGAAATGGTGTAGGGTCTCCCGCTTGGGTGGGAGGTTGGACTAGATGACCTATAAGGTCCCTTCCAACTCTGATTATCTGTTATCTGTTAAGGAAGGAAGGAAGGAAGGATAGCAATAACAGTTAGACTTATATACCACTTCCCAGTGTTTTCCAGCCTTCTCTTAAGTGGTTTACAGAGTCCACCTCTTGCCCCCAGCAATCTGTGTCCTCATTTTACCCACCTCGGAAGGATGCAAGACTGAGTCAACCTTGAGCTAGTCAGAATTGAACTACTACTGGCTGTGGACAGATTTAGCCTGCAATACAGCATTCTAACGGAAGGAAGGAAGGAAGGAAGGAAGGAAGGAAGGAAGGAAGGAAGGAAGGAAGGAAGGAAGGAAGGAAGGAAGGAAGGAAGGAAGGAAGGAAGAGCAATCGCAGTTAGACTTATACACCGCTTCACAGTTCTTCACAGTCCTCTCTAAACGGTTTTATAGAGTCTTGCTCCCAACAATCTGGGTCCTCATTTGACCCACCTCGGAAGGATGGAAGACTGAGTCAACCTTGAGTCTGCTGAGATTCGAACTGCCAAATTGCAGGCAGCCAGCAGTCAGCAGAAGTAGCCAGCAGTACTGCATTCTAACCGCTGAGTCACCGCGGCTCATAACTGATCCTCTCAGGAAGGGCCCTTCTTGAGAAGAGGCATTGCACCTGGACAGTTACCCAAGGACCACTGTGCTGCCTTTATCTGTTTTATTTAATTTATCGAATTGATAATAGCCTTGTCATGTCACGAAAGTGACACAGAGCATATAATAATTAATCAGACAGTACAGGCCGTCCTCAAGTTACAACAGTACATTTAAGGACCGTTCAAAGTTATAGTGGCACTGGGAAAAAAAAAGGGATTTATGATCATTTTTCACGCTTAACAACCGTTGCAGTGTCCCTGTGATCATGTGATCAAATTTTGGATGCTTGGCAATGGGTTCATATTTATGACGGTGGTGGTGCAATCACCTTTTTGCGACCTGCTGACAAGCAAAGTCCATAGGGAAGCCAGATTCACTTAACAACCATGTCCCTAACTTAACATCTGCAGTGATTCGCTTAACAACTTGTAGTAAGAAAGGTTCATAAAATGGGGCGAAACTCATTTAACAACTGTCTCACTTAGTAACATAAATTTTGGGGCTCAATTCTGATCATACATCGAGGGCTACCTGTATTTATTTCCTGGATGTTTTACTGTTTTTTTTAATTGTCCAGCTATAGAAACTGGATAAATAAATAAATCGGTAATCTTGCTATTTGGATACTGTTATTTTGGATGTGCACAAACAAAAACTCTGCTAC
The DNA here is from genome assembly GCF_049901735.1 of Notechis scutatus. Taxonomy (NCBI): domain Eukaryota; kingdom Metazoa; phylum Chordata; class Lepidosauria; order Squamata; family Elapidae; genus Notechis; species Notechis scutatus. The sequence continues at coordinate 164,188,696 of NC_142012.1, read as the reverse complement.
AATTGGAGATCTCAGTTTTGGAGTACAGATGCCCATACAATAAATGTAGTTTCTTGACCTTTATCCCATTTGATTTTTGGCCGAGTTAAAGTAACCGGTTTTATCCAGTTCCTGTAAGCCTATCTTGCAAAATAAAGTGAACCCATAAACAAGCCAATTAAGCTGGGTCCATTACATTGTACAGTTTCTTGAACAAAAACACACACACACACACACACACACACACACTTAGCGAGGTTAACTTTAATCAAGATTTAACACATTGTGAGAACGATAGAATTTCACTGAGTCAAAAGTTGAGTGAGTTGTAGCAGGTACTGTAGTAGTGTTTAGTGAACATCCCATGTTGCATAAACAGAGGCATAGAATCAAAATCATGTGAAATATTAGCAGCACTTTTTTAAACCCCTAGAAAGGCCGTGTCTTGTTTTGCTCACCACATTACAAAAAAAGAAAAAAAAAAGTTGAGACTTTGGAAAAAGTGCAGAGAAGAGCAATGAGGATTATTAAAGGCCTGGAGACTAAAACATATGAAGAACGATTGCAGGAACTGGATATGTCTAGTCTAGAGAATAGAAGAATAAGGGGGAGATGTGAGAGAAGAGAAGAGAGGAGAGGAGAGGAGAGGAGAGGAGGAGAAGAGAAGAGAAGAGAAGAGAGAGAGAAGAGAAGAGAGATATGAAATAGAGATAGAAGATGAAGAAGAGAAGAGAAGAGAAGAGAAGAGAAGAGAAGAGAAGAGAAGAGAAGAGAAGAGAAAAGAGAATTGAATTGAACTGAATTGAATTCTTTATTGGTCAAGTGTAATTGGACACACAAGGAATTTGATGATGGTAGTATTCCAGTATTTGAGGCAGTGCCCCAAAGAAGTGGGGGGTGTCAACCTATTCTCAAAGCGCCTGAATGCAGAACAAGAAATAATGGATGGAAACTAATCAAGGGGAGAAGCAACCTAGAATTAAAGAGAAACTTCCTAACAGTTAAAACAATTAGCATGGAACAGGTTGCCTTCAGAAGTTGTGGGTGCTTTATCACTGGTGTTTTTTAAGAAAAGACTGGACAGCCATTTGTCTGGAATTATATATTGTCTCTTGGACCAGAATCACTGCCGTTCTTAACTTAGTAACACGGTTGTTAAGTGAATCTGGCTTCCCCATTGACTATGCTTGTAAGAAAGCGACAAAAGGGGATCACATGAGCCCAAGAGACGGAAACCGTCACAAATATGAATCAGTTGCCAAGCATCCAAATTTTAATCATGTGACCATGAGGATGCTGCAACCGTTGTTGGTGTGAAAAACAATCATAAATCACTTTTTTGTTGCAATTTTGAACCATCACTAAGTGAACTGTTGTAAGTTGAGGACTGCCAGTAATCTGCTTTGTAGAAAAATATATGGATGTGTCCATGAATTCATCAGCTGTTGAGGTCAAAGTGATGGAGATTTTTCCAATATTGGTCAGGGCAGCAAAGAGAGGAATGGTTGCTGTCCTCCCTTAATCTCTTGTTAGGAACTTCCTGATTTTCTGATTCATGAACCACACTGGAATTTACTTCTAAACAACTGGGCCGAGATTGTGGTTCAATGTTGTGTTTGCCATTCCCACGCCCTCGAGTCCAAGTTCCCACACCACAACGCCGCCCTGTAAAATCCACTTCAAATGTTTAATAACAGGCTGATAGAAAGGGTTGCAAAATGGTATCTACGGTAGGAACCAAACCACAGAGAATCCAATTTATAGCAAGAGACTTATAACCTTAAGCCCAGATTTGCAGGGCGTATTTAACACCCTACCAAACAGAGTGCTTGCACGACTAGCAGCAGAAGAAGAATTTATTCGGCACGCTCAGCCTGAAATCACACATCTTACATTTAATGAAGTCCCCATTTATATTTCTGTTGTTAGGAATGGTCTTCATTGAGCTTCTGTTTTTTGAATTAGAAACCATGTTAAGCTACTGAAACCTGCTGCTGTTTTTTGTGCATGCAGGTATTTCTCGACTTACAATTCATTTAGTGACCATTCAAAATTGTAATGGTAATGACAAAAGTGACTTATGACCGTTTTCCACACTTACAACTGTTGTAGCATCCCCATGGTCATGTGATCAAAATTCGGATGCTTGGAAACTGACTCATATTTATGATGGTTGCAGTGTTCTGGGGTCAAATGATCACCATTTGCAACTTTCTTACAAGCACAGTCAATGGATCAAACTGTGATGACCCGGGGTGTGGCACAAAGGCAACGCAGTCAAATAAGCAAGAAGAGTCCCTTTATTATCTCCAACTTTGCCTCCAATGTCCAGGTTACCTTTGGTTGGAGAAAAACTCTCCCAGGAACAGCCTTTAACTGGAGAAAATTCAGTCCAAAACAAGGTACACACAAACTGTAACTCAAAATCCAAACAAACCAAACTGAAGTAATTAGCTTGACAGGGCAGGAGAAGGAATTTCAGACTTGAAAGTACAGCAAAACTCACACAGTTGGGAAGGCACCAGGAATACAGATGAGCCACGACCATACCAGAGAAATCCACAATTTGCTCCCAACAGTTTGCTGTGCGCAGCTTCCGTTTTTAAACACTGTGTTCCCAGCTGCAGTTAATGAAGGGAATCAAGGCCCTTTCCTTCCCCGTGAGCCACGCAACTCACATTGCTCCCTTCTCCATTCCTCCCTCTGTGCCCTACGATGAAGAGGGGGTGGACCTGGGTCTTCCTCTGAATTCCCTCTGCCTTGCTCTACCTCTCCCCTGTTCTGTTCAGCTGGCCTTTGCCTTTCCCCAGTTTCTTCCACAGCCAATGCAGCCACACTCCCACTCCCTGTCAGCTGTTCAGCCTCCCCCTCTAAATCAGATTTCGACAGTGGCATGACAGAAACATCTTCAATTGAGGCAATGCCAGCTTACAGTCATGCACACAAGACTATACTGCTTTACTTCACCCTGGACAAGGATAACTCAAGGAGAACCTCAAGGTGAATCAGATGGCTTTCATGCATGGCCACCATTGGAGCAAAGAAACAAGCCTAGATGGGTGTGAGGGCAGAAAGCAAGTCCTCTTTCCGCTTTCTGAAGTATTATGAGATGACTACAGCGATCTGCAATTGTTTTACCTCACGTAAATCATTTCAGGATTTGGGTCAGACCTGCCTCAGATTTATCCCGTAAAACTCTCAACTTCATTTAATTGAAGTGAAAAGTCCCTTTTACTAAGAGATGCTGTAAGGTCAAACAGAATTTAAAATTCCCACGTGCCAATACAAAACCAAACGCCTGGTTTCCCCTAGCTCTCTCCCCGTGGTCCAGCTGTGTGTAACCAATTTGGCACCAGCAAAATGTTTTGGGCAACACTGAGGTGTTTGGGTGGGTGAAATTCCCCTCTCAGGGCAAATGGACTTGAAGTCACCAGCATGCCAGCGTGAACCAGATTCCAAAATGCTCTGTTCTTTCTCAACTGTCAATTCCCCCCTCCCAATTTGCCATCATAAAGGTATACAGCTTTATTGTCCACTTGTTCCCCCTTTCCTTCCCCAATTGATGGCAGAATGCCAGCAAGACGCCAAGCCGAAGCTGGCAGATCTGATAGTTTATTATATGGAATACAGAGCAATGCAATGATCAGTCAATAGGCCTCACACAAAGCTGCGTACTTCGCAGATCAACTTCCTTTGGAAACCATGGTTTGGAACGGAAGGGCCCAGTTTTGGTCCCAGTTTGGCTAAACCAGTACAGTGATTATGTTGTTTTCAACTTCAGGCACAGGTGCAATATTTCCCATCCCAACGGGCGCAGGAAAGGGTGTGATATCAGGTGTGTCATGGTTCCGCCATGCAAATTATACAAATTATGGGATTTGTGTCAGTCAACAAATGCAAATCACATAATTTGTGACCTTCTCGAGGTGACTGTAAGGCTCACCCAATCCACTAATGTTTTGTACACATGTCGATGTCCATTACTTTCAGCTTTGCTTACAATCTCAGGGGCTTGGTAACACTAGAAAGTTCTCAGGGGCTGGTTCCAGGGGTGGGATTCTACCAGTTCGCACCTATTCGCTAGAACCGGTTGTTAACATTCTAAGCAGTTCGGAGAACCGGTTGTTAGAAGAAATTACTGGCCTAATCCTGTAAGGAAGGCAGGAAGGAAACATTCTGGTGTTGCTTACAGAAACTGCCTCTCCGTTGACCCTTATGACATTCTTGGCAGGACTAGACTTCCTGTCTCAGGAACTTCTCTGGAGTTTTTTTTCTCCTCCTTTGCTGGTACTTTGCTTGTGTGGAGTGACCATTTAAAGTTACAATGGCACTGAAAAAAGTGACTTATGACCCTTTTACACACTCACGACTGTTGCAGCATCCCCACAGTCATGAGAGGCCAGGCGAGGAGATGCGTGCCTCGATGTGAGTGATATTGAGTTGGCCACACCCAGCCAATAACATGACCACCAAGCATGTCCATCCAGGCACATGAGCAACAAGCCACACCCACCACTTAAGCCACGCTCACAGAACTGGTTGTTAAAAATTTTGAATCCCACCCCTGGCTGGTTCACACAACTTGCTAAACTTTGGGGTGGATTTTAGAGGTGGTATTCAGCAGGTTATGACCAGTTCTGGAAAACCGGTAGTGGAAATTTTGAGTTTTCTCTGAAAAAGGGCAAGACAAGAAACAATGGATGGAAACAAATCAAGGAGAGAGGTAACCTGGAATTAAGGAGAAACTTCCTAACAGTGAGGACAATTAACCAGTGGAACAGCTTGCCACAAGAAGTTATGGGTGCTCCAACACTGGAGATTTTTAAGGCACAAAGAGATTGGACAGTCAGTTGTCTGAGATGGTATAGGGCAGTGATGGCTAACCTTTTCATCGTCGCGTGCCAAAAGTGTGTGTGTGTGCGCATGTGCATGCATGCCTGCACCCATAATGCAATGCGTGTGCAACCTTCCTCCCCCGCGCATGCATTCGCGACCCCTCTTGCGTGCCACACGCCCCTGCACATGCGCGACAGATACACGACAATCAGCTGGCTGGCAGGAGGCGTGCGCGCATGCGCAGTAGAGATCTGTTCCTGGCGACGGCTTGCTTGCCGGTAGAAATGGCTGTGTGTGCCACTTCCAGCACACATGCCATAGGTTTGCCATCACGGGTATAGGGGTCTCCTGTTTGAGCAGGGGGCTAGCCCAGGGGTGGGATTCTACCAGTTCGGGCCAGTTCTATAGAACCGGTTGTTTCCATTCTGCGCAGTTTGGAGAACCGGCAAATCACAACACTGGCTGGCCCCTCCCCTCCCCACCCAGTCACTCTTTATCTTGCATGCGCGCCATCCAAATTGCCTGCGTTGTGCAAGCAAATTTTCTGTGATAGACTCAGGAAGCAGATTGCAGAAAGGTAGATCTGGGAGTGAATCTGTGATTCTGCAAGCAACTCCATCTGCTTGCCTGCTTTGTCTGATTTGGGGTAAAAGTTGTTCTTTTTTTTAATAAAATAAATTCAATATTTACATAAATATTTACAATGTTTATATACAAGCCATGCCCAGCTAGTCACGTGACCACCAAGCCACGCCCAGGCAGCAAGCCACGCCCACCCAGTCACATGACCACCAAGCCACACCCACAAATTAGGCCACACCCACAGAACCAGTTGTTAAGAAATCTGAATCCCACCCCTGGGCTAGTCTAGGAGACCTCCAAGGCCTCTTCAGGCTCCATTTGGATTGACGGATTTAACTTAACAGTTTTAATGATTCACTTAACAACTGTCCTAAAATGGGACAAAACCCACTCCAAAGCTGTCTGATTTAGCAACTAAAATGGTGGGCTCAATTGTGGTCATCAGTTGAGGACCAAATGTAGTTGTTCATTGACTTATTGAGGAGAACGATAATCCAAAGCTGCCCATGGAGAGGAAGTTTATGTTAACTGTATTTCAACGTGTTAATTTCAACAACTTTATTTCTGTTCTGCTAACACCCCTACCTCATTGTTCTGATATGAAAGTCGGCTGGTTGACTTAGGGCCAATCCCCAGGAGAGTTTGAGTTCTAGTCCCACCTTACAATTGTGCCCACATTATGATTAGGATGAGAGGTCCTTTGTATGCTATTAAAGATCAGATGTGACATTTGTTCCGTGCAGTTGTGTATCCTGCAGATCGAATTGCAACACTGAGCCAGTCTAGTGATTAAGGCACCAGGCTAGAAACCAGGAGATTGTGAGTTCTAGTCTGACTTGGCATAAAAACCATCTGGGTGACTTCGGGCCAATCACCAGAGACTGTGAATTCTACTCCCGCCTTAGACATGAAAGCTGACTGGGTGACTTCAGACCAATTACCAAGAGATGGTGAATCCTAATCCCACCTTACATGTGAAAGCCAATTGGATGACTTTGGGCCAATCACCAGGAGACAGGGAGTTCTAGTCCCACCTTTGGCACGAAGGCCATCTGGTTATTTATAAAACTAATAGGCGGGATAAAAATAAATAAATAAAACAAATTGCCTCTGTTGCCAAGAAGTGGTTCTTTCCAGATCTGATCAGTGATAATTTCCGTCTGTTCTACTTTGTTTGCTTCTTGCCTCTTCGTTGCAATGAGGGCTCTTGTTTGCTAAATTAAGAACAGTTATGCCAAATACAAGCCATTGCCAAATAATAGCTGGAAGTAAAACGAAGTGTGTTCTCCTGGCTCCCTCCAAAGATTAAATCAGGCACTTTCTTCGGAAAGATTTCACGATTAGAAGCAAATTTATTTGCAAATTTAAACTGGTTGGACTGGAATTTTCCGGTTGATGGGAAGATTTTCTGCCAAAGAAACGTGAGCATATTTCTCTCTTACAAAAACATGGGGCAGAGGGGGAAGACTTTTTCCAACCAGCAAACATAAAAACATTAATGGTTGGAAATAAATACACAATGACTCACTGAGGTCTTCAGAGAATCAGAGAAAAGTTGAATGGGCTGTTGCGACTTGAATGTGTTTGAGCTGGGGAAAGTGGCTTCAAAAGAGATGGAAGTTTTCTGAAAAACAATACCAGAAGCTGCATAGAAAATTTTGTGAGAGGGGGAAAAAAAATGGTATTGCACCAAAGACAGGGGAACAGCCAAACATGAAAGCCACAATGTGTTTAATTCCTGCACAAATTCGAGTGCAAAAATAAGTAACTGAGAGAGGGATCTTGGAGTCCTAGTGGACAATCACTTAAATATGAGCAAGCAGTGTGCGGCAGCTGCCAAAAAAAGGCAACACAGTTCTAGAGTTGCATTAATAGAGGGATGGAATCAGGGGTGGGATTTAGCCGGTTCGGCCAGGTTTGAGCAAACCAGATGTTAAATGTACATCTGGTTTGCCAAAATGGTAGTTGAACCGATCACAGATCCAGCCTGCCCTTCTCCTCCCAGGAGTCTCCACGTGGCTCATTTTGGATACAGGTAAATGTAGGGTCTGAACAGGAGGCTCTGGGAGGGTGAAAAATGAGCTGAACCGGAAGTTCCTGAAGTCCAGAAACGGGCCTGTTTCCGGCTTCCAGAGGCCCTCCAGAGCCCAGGGGAGGCCATTTTCGTCCTCCCAGAGGCCTGAGGGAAGCCTCCGGATTCTGGGAAAGGTGAAAAATGGCCCTCCCAGAAGTTCCGGTAGGCCACGCCCACCATGGCTACGCCCACCCAGCAACTGGGCAGAGAACTTCTTGCTGGACGTTTCGAATCCCACCTCTGGATAGAATCAAGATCACGTGAAGTGTTAATACCACTTTATAATGTCTTGGTAAGGCCACGTTTGGAGTACTGCATCTAGTTGTAAAAAAAGATGTGAAGACTCTAGAAAGAGTGCAGAGAAGAGCAACCAAGAGGATTAGGGGACTGGAGGGTAAAACAAGTGCAGAACAGTTGCAGGAAGTGAGTTTGTCTGAAAAGAAGTGTTCCGGACTAGCAGGCTTAAAAGCCTGCAAAGCGGATTGGTCCGCTAACAGCGGGTCGTGATTGGTCGCTCCAGACTGATCCGATTGGCTAGTAAACGGGCTGCTGCGATTGGGCAAACCAAGTGTGGCAAGCTCCAATCACTGTCATTGGCCGTTTAGCTGCAGCCAGCTCTATAAAAGGGGCTGCTGCGGCTAGGATATTTCGCTCAGATCGGAAGTCACTAATAAAGAGCTGTAGTTACTTTCTGAGTCTTGTCTTCCGTTCTTGGACCCATCCTTCCAGACATAAGAAGGACTAGGGGAGACATGATAGCAGTGTACCAATATCTGAAGGGCTTCCATAATAAAGGGGTCAACCTATTCTCCAACCTATTCTTCTAGTTTCTTGGAAACTAATAGAAACTTCTATTAGATTCCATTCATCGCTTCTTATCCAGCTGAGGGCTGGACAAGAAGCGATGAATGGAAACTAATCAAGAAGAGAAACAACCTAGAATTAAGGAGAAATTTCCTGACAGTTAGAACAATGAATCAGTGGAACAACTTGCTTTCAGAAGTTGTGAATGCTCCAACACTGGACGTTTTTAAGAAGAGATTGGATAACCATTTGTCTGAAATGGTATAAGTCTTCTACTTGAGCAGAGTAGGTTGGACTAGAAGACCTCCAAGGTCCCTTCCAATTCTGTTATTTTGTTTTAATCTTTGTCTTTTATAAACCATGATTTTACAGCTTAGCAAATTACTATGCATTCAGTCATGGGATTTCAACGAATGGAGGTGTAGTGTGATGTACACAACATAATTTTTATTGGTGATTGTAGTGGAATATTTTTGCTCATTGCCTTTTATAAACCATGATTTTTAGCTTAGAAAGTCAATGTGAATGCAGGCATGGGGTCTAGTGTGATATAGGAACTCAGTGATGGTTAGTGGGTTCAAGAGAACATACACATGCAGATTCTACCCTTTTTTGGCAAAACCGGCAAAAAATTATAAAAGTACAGATAGCATTTCACAGTTTCAAGCCATATCTGTTTGATTAATTGTCATTATGATGGTTTTATACCACTCTGGTTAAGAACTGCTGCTTAGAAACTGTATTTGTATCAGAGGTGGTCTTCAGCAGGTTCTGACCAGTTCTGGAGAATGGGTAGCGGAAATTTTGAGGAGTTTGGAGAACCGGCAAATACCCCCTCTGACTGGTCCTGCCCCCATCTATTCTCTGCCTCACGAGTCCCAGCTGATTGGCTGGGTCTTCTTTGGTTGCCCTGCACAGGAGAATGGAGCTGGAAAGCAGGTTAGTGGGGTGGGGAGGGAATGGGGATTTTACAGTAACCTTCCCCCAGGAGTGGGGAGGGAATGGGGATTTTGCATAATCTTCCCCCAGGAGTGGGGTGGGAATTGAGATTTTACAGTATCCTTCAATCATAAAATGGGGCAAAACTCACTTAACAGATGCCTCACTTAACAACTGAAACTTTGGACTCAGTGGTGGTCATAAGTCGAGGATAACCTGTATCTGACTTTGTAATATAAATGATGTTGTGCTTCAATGGCTAGATGGCCTAGACATTGATATTTGAACATAGATCTTTTCTAACGTCTATATTTTATTGAGTTTTACTAATCTGGGTGAAATGATAATATATATTGCTAGTCCATGTATGCTATGCCATAAGCTCAATCAGGGATATCAAACTCAATTTCATTGATGGCGCATCAGGGTTGTGTTTGACCTCAAGGGGGGAATGGGCGTGGCCAGGGTGGGCGTGGCCAGCTCGATATCACTCATGTCGGGGGGGCCTGTGGTGGCCCAAGCACCCTGCCCCTGATAACAGGCTCCCGAGCTCCGTTTCTGGCTGCCCTATGCCAGGGAAAATTGGAGTTTGGGAGGGCCGCATATGACCCTTGCGAGCTCCGTTTTTGCTGGCAGAGGCACCGCCGGCTGGTCCTTCGCACTTTCCAGGGCGACCCTGTGGGCCAGATCTAAGCACCCTGTAGGCCACATCCCCAGGCGGGATTCAATTTTTTTAACAACCGGTTCTGTGGGCGTGGCTAGATGGGCATGGCCATGTGACTGGGAGGGCGTGGCCTCTTCCTTTTTTTTGCAGCCCCCCCCCCCATTTTTTGGGCCTTCTGGGCCTCAGGGAAGCCTGCTGTGGAGGACCGTTTTTGCTCCCAGAAAAAACGGAGCCTGGATTACCCCTCCACACACACACACAAACTCTGTTTTGGGGTCTTCTTGGCTTCAGGGTAGCTTTCTGGGGGGTGTTTTTGCTCCCAGGAAGCTTCCTGGGACTCATGAAGACAAAAAATGGAGCGCGCAGGGGGTGTGCTTTGCCCCCCCTCCATTTTTTGCTTTCCTAGGCCTCAGCGAAGCCTCCTGGGCAAAGCAATAAAACAGTGAGGGGAATACCAGAACAGCTGATCATAGGAACAGCTGATCATTGGGAAAAAAAGAAAAAAAAAGAAATACCTTAAGGAGTGACTGGGCAGGGAAGAATGCAGTCAGCGATGTCGGGCATACATGCAATGTTGCGCATGAACAATAAGGACTGACTGGGCGGGGACGGGAGGAGCGAGCAGAGAGGGGCGAGGCCAGCCAAGGGCACGATTTGCCTGTTCTCCGAACTGTGCAAAATCCTAACAACCAGTTCTATAGAACTGGTCCAAACCGGTAGAATCCCACCCCTGGCTAGATCTGGCCCCGTAGGCCTTGAGTTTGACATCCCTGCGCTAAATGATAACTCACCATGAATATGACTCAGCATTTTGAGACTGCCCCTCTCTTGATGACTCCTCTGGTGTAAGCAATAATATGCGTCCATACTATACACCTGTCCTCTCACCTGCAGCCACACCCCAACTTACCTAATGAAATTCCCAGTTTAAGTGCAATTATACTGTTATCTCTGTTGCAATGCTTTTACCTTCTTAGCCCTTTAGGGCAGTTTCTCAACCCAATTTTTTTTTAATTTGGCAATTGCTGTTTTGCCCACAAGCCACCCTTGTCAGGAGGAATTCGTGCATTGACATCATAGTACAGAAGCTACTCTAGCTTTCCAAGGTCAGCCAGGGCTTTCATGGAAGTGTTGGGACTTGTGAGGATTCCACAATACATTTCTGGCTTACTGCACAAATGGCCACACTCAGTGATGGGTTTCGGAGTGCCACGTATGCTGAGCAAATTAATATGGGGAGAGGGGAACTTTAGTTTGTCTTGGCATTGCTTCCTGAAGACAGAACTTGAAGGTTGGGTTAGTTTGAGGTTTTACATCTACATTTGTAAAAATAATAAAAGTGGGATAGAAAGAAAAAGAAAGAAATAAAAAAGAAAGAAAGAAAGAAAGAAAGAAAGAAAGAAAGAAAGAAAGAAAGAAAGAAAGAAAGAAAAAGAAAGAAAGAAAGAAAGAAAGAAAGAAAGAAAGAAAGAAAGAAAGAAAGAAAGAAAGAAAGAAAGAAAGAAAGAAAGAAAGAAAGAAAGAAAGAAAGAAAGAAAGAAAGAAAGAAAGAAAGAAAGAAAGAAAGAAAAAAGGAAGGAAGAAAGAAAGAAAAAAGGAAGGAAGGAGGGAGGGAGGCAAGAGAAGGGGAGGAGAGGTGAGAGAAGGCTAAGGGAAGGGAAGGGAGGGTGAGAGGAGGGGAGGAAAGAGGACTGGGGGAGAAGGGAAGGAAGGAAAAGGAAAGGGAAGAAAGAAAAAGGGAGGGAGGGAGGGAGGGAGACAAGAGGAGAGAAGGGAAGGTGAAAGAAGTTTAAGGAAAGGGGAGGGGAGGGAGGAGGGAGAAGGGGAAGCAAGAGAAGAGAAGGGAAGGGGAAAGGAAGGAAGGAAGGAAGGAAGGAAGGAAAAGGAAAGAAAGAAGAAAGAAAGAAAGAAAGAAAGAAAGAAAGAAAGAAAGAAAGAAAGAAAGAAAAAGAAAGAAAGAAAGAAAGAAAGAAAGAAAGAAAGAAAGAAAGAAAGAAAGAAAGAAAGAAAGAAATTTGAAATGTATGTAGGTAATTATGCATACTATAAGGAAGGTAATCAACAATAAACAGAGAAAAATGTCCGCAGTAAAGTTCTCATTTTATGAATACTTTTAAAAAAAAATATGGCCATTAAAATTATTTGTTGCATTGTAACCAGGGGCACCTTCAGCACTTTTCCTTTACCATATTTGTCGGACTGTCTTGTCCCTGCCTTATTCTTGTCTCTCTTTCTTTTCTCCTTCTGTCCTTCTACCTCTTCTCTCCAAGGGTGGGATTCAAAGATTCAAAGGTTCGCTGCCCGGTTGCTGGGTGGGCGTGGAACTTCCAGGAGGGCTGTTTTTGCCTTCCCCAGGGTCCAGAGGCTTCCCTCGGGCCTCTGAGAGGGCTAAAACAGCCTCCCCCAGGGTCCGGAGGCCCTCCGGAAGCTGGAAACAGGCCCGTTTTTCGCCTTCCCAGAGCCTCCATGCAGACCCTACACTTACCTGCCTCCAAAACAGGCTGCGTGGAGACTCAGAGGAGGGGTGGGGTGGAGTGGGCGGGGCTAGCTGGTCGGTTCAACCACCGGTTTGAACCAGACATACATTTAACATCTGGTTCACCCGAACCAGTCTGAACCGGCTGAATCTCACCCCTGCTTCTCTCCCTTGCAAAGCTCAGAACATCTCAGTAAGATGCATCTGGAGAAATTTCTCTCGGCTTTCCTGCTCCGTGACATGAAGCCCTCTTTACAGGTTACTCTTGTAAGCTTCATTTACTTTAGTTCCCTTTGAAAAGAGGACGGAAGAAGAGAAAGAGAACAGAAGCCGTGGGGTATTGTGATGAAAAGGTTCTCTACTCCGTGGATATTCCTGTCCCTTTCTAGGGCTAACCAAGGGCTAAACTGGAATTTGCTTCCACGAGACTAGAAGTTCTTCAAGGTCCCCTCCAACTCTATTATTCTGTAGTCTGGTGATAACCGTCCATTTAAATGCTTTCAGATCGGGACTTTGTTAAGCCATAGTGGATTGAGAGATGAATGGCCTCCCCCTCTTAACGGCCATTCACTACATCCTGAATTGCAAAAAACATATATATATCTTAAATTCAGTTACTATGGAGCAATACTGAGTGGCTCTGGGTTTGGGGTTCGTTGGCTCAGGGAGAATTGCCACTTTTGGTCTTGGATGGGGTGGTACTACCCCAAAACAGACCCTGTGTGTAATCTAGGGGTTTTTCCTAGACTCACGACTCCTGTTCGAAGAGCAGGTGGCGGTCGTAGCCGGGAGGACCTTTGCGCAACTGAGGGTTGTACACCAGTTACACCCTTTCCTGGACCAACGGTCCCTTTTCACAGTCACTCATGCCCTGGTCACTTCCTATCTTGATTATTGCAATGCGCTCTGCGTGGGGCTGCCCTTGAAGGACATCCAGAAGCTCCAATTGGTGCAAAATGCAGCCGCCTGCATGGTTTTCTGCAGACCTTGGTGTGCACATGTGTCACGTCACCTGCAGGAGCTGCATTGGTTGCCAATTTGCTTCTGGGTGCAATTCAAGGTGTGCTGGTTGTCCTCTTTAAAGCCTTTCATGGCTTGGGACCAGGTTATTTGAGGGACTGTCTCTTGCCGGTCACATCTATCCGACCCATTAGAGCAGGGAGGCAGGGAATGTTGTGGGTCCCATCCCTGAGGGAGATACACCTGGTGGGACCCAGAAGAAGGGTCTTCTCTGTGGTGGCTCCCTCTCTCTGGAACCTCATTCCCCCAGAGATTAGAATGGCCCCCATTCTAGCACTCTTCCGGAAGGCACTGAAGACCTGGTTCTGCCAGCGGGCCTGGGGAACCCAGAGCGGGATGGAGCCCATCAGATGGCTTGTGTGATCTGCTGTTGTCGGGGCGGAGAGGGGGGTTGATTTCCCCCACCCCCAGATTTTGTTCTGTTGTACTTTATTAATTTATTTGATTCTTTTTGTTAGTTTTTATTGTTTTTTGTTTTAAATGTGGTTTTACATTGTGTAAGCTGCCTCGAATCGCCATGGGCGAAAAGGCAGCGATATAAATGAAATAAATAAAATAAAATAAATACAACAAAAAAGCAACGTCCTTATTCTTCGTTTTAAGAACTTCCAGAATGTGTTTGGTTAGGCACAGTGGGCTACAGGTAGTTCTCAAGTTATGAACCCAAAATTTCCACTGCTAAGCAAGACAGTTTGACAGAATAACAGAGTTGAAAGGGACCTTGGAGGTCTTCATATCAAAGCCCCTGTTCTGATTTAACAACCTTTCTTACCACAGATGATAAGCGAATCCCTGCACTTGTTAAAGCTAGTAGCACGGCTGTTAAATGAACCATTAACTTTGCTTGTCAGAAAGTCGCAAAAGATGATCATGTGACCCCGGGACACTGCAACCGTCATAAATATGAGTCAGTTGCCAAGCGGTTGAATTTTGATCATGTGAGCTGCCGCAAAGGGCGAAAGTGTGAAAAAATGCCATAAGTCACTTTTTTCTTATAATGTTTGGAGGACATTGTACTTCAGCCATATTTCCTAGACCAGTGGTGGCTAACCATTTTGGGCTCATCTGCCAAAAACTGAGCGCGCGCTTACACGCTCGCAATTGCATGCCAGCACCCAGAAGGCAATGCGCCCCCCCGTCCCCTACGCATGTGTGCGCAATCCCCCCCGCTGCCCCCTTACTTGCACTGCACCTCACAGCTGATTTTTGGCGGGTTTGAGGCCTTTTTCAGCTTCCCAAAGGCTTGAGGAAGGGTAGTGCAGGCTTCTACAAGCTTTGTAGGCCGAAATGTAGCCCTGTGTTCATCACTTCCTGTTTTTCCGAAAATACCCGAAGTGATGAAACGGAGCTAGATTTTGGCCTACAAAGCCTGTAGAAGCCTTCTTCAAGCTTTTGGGAGGCCGAAAAAGGCCTCGAACCCATGGAAAATCAGCTGTGAGGCGTGCACATGAGCAGTGAGGTAAATTTGCCTGCATTTCGCGTGCCGACACAAATGGCTCTGCGTGCCACCTGTGGCACGCGTGCCATAGGTTCACCATCATGGTCCTAGATGGTCAATCAATGCATGTAGTAGAATCGTGACAGTGTAATCCTGATTCAATAAGTCCCTTTTTTCCTCCATTGCAACTACTCCTATTTATTGAGACCTATTTTACTCCACAAGTACAGTACAGAGGTCACGTTCTCTGTTTTCCTAGAATTACAAAACTATGTGGTAGATCAACTTATGTAGGTAGTAAGGTTTTTGTTGTTGTCGTTGTGGTAGTAGTAAGCAAAGATGCAAATTCATACCTATTGCAAAACCATTCTGGGCTCTCTGGGTTGTATTTCGGATTTCCCCTGTCCACAAGCCGGTGTTCGACATTAAGATGATGAGGGCTAGAATTAATGAATCTGGAGGGAACCAGGGTGTCGGGCTCCGTCCGTATCGGCACCCGACAGCCACAGTGTCTTAGATCCCGGAAGGATTGACACTCTTATATAACATCACTAAATCACTTGAGAGGCGATGGCTGAGAGGCGACAGCTGGGTGGGGAAGCCCTGATGTTGACCCGATAATGACTAGATGGAGAAGTCCCTGACATTAACTAGGATTCGGCTGCCAAGGAGCAAGATCCGGCTGGGAGGAGACGGCTGGGGGAGAAATCCCTGTAGTGGGAATCCTAAACAACCGCTAAGCGTTGTTGTTATGTATTTAGCACTTGACAGCAGTTCTCCTTCTGGTCCGCCGCCTGAGCGGGAGCGCCGAACGCTCCCATTGGCTGATGCCGTTTGACAGCCGGCTATAAAGGGAGCTGTCAAGCGGCATCAGCTGTCGCCGCCAGCTGGCTGTCAGATTGCATCTGAAGCAGGCGGCGACCCTTTATTCCCTGAATAAAGTTGTTAGCGTTATCCTGGCTCCGTCTCCCTTCTGTAACCGCCGCTCTACAACACTGGCGGCAGGGCGGGATGCAGTAAAGACGTCCAGGCGAAACAATTGAGCCGAGGTCACACAGAGAAAGAGCTGAAGCCGCTAATTACCGGTGAAGTCACCGCCGCCGGCGCTCTCCAAAAGCGCGAACTCAAAGCTCCGCAGCTGAGGAGCCGAACGCCGCTGACAGGCGCTGCTGAAACGCTTTTTAAAAGCGACCGCTGAATTTTTCCTCACCTAGCACACCCACGGTTATCGCTCAAATGGCATCTACGCCGACCTTCCCACATTTCCAGCCGGAACAGAAACTTGGGAATCCTACATTAACAGATTCGAATGTTTTTAAACGCTATAGACTTATCTAGGGCTACAGACCTCAGGAAAGGTCTTATTTTTAAGTTTTTGTGGGGCTACAGTTTTCGACACTGCCTCAGCATTAATGTCACCACGATCTATTAAGTCTATTCCCTGGGAAGAGCTGAAGGATATTTTAGCCAACCATTATTCCCCAAACCCTCTCAGATAGCTAGGAGGCTAGCCTTTAGGAGAAGGGTTCAAGCTGAGGAGAAACCATAAGCCAATATATGGCAGCCCTAAGATCTGCTGCCATCCACTGTGGGTTCAGGGACTACCTTGATGATATGCTACTTGACCAAGTTGTTGGGGGAGGTTAGGGATCTGAAGCTGCAACGTGGGTTATTAGCCAAGAAAGATCTCAACCTAGCCCTAGCCCTAGAAGAAGCTCAAGCTGCTGAGCTATCAGAAGTGTCTGCAGCTGAGATTCAAGGTACTTCCATTAGACAAGGGACAGCTACAGTCCACTACGATGAAGCCTCCCAGGAGGAAATAAAAGAGCCATTAGAAATAAATCGGCTCACACGCCCTAGAGCACCTTTAGCTCCACCAAGGAGAAACAACAGCCAGTTCACCAAACAACAATCCCCTTGTTTGTGGGAAACCACCCTAGAGCCAATTGCAGATTCAGAAATGCTATTTGTCTGAACTGCCAGAAGCAAGGGCATATAGCCAGAGTTTGTCAAGCTGAACAAGCCCCTGTCTCAAGATCCCGAACCTCTGCCTCTTTCCAAAGGCAAGTAAAAAGCTGCTACACTTGTTATCACGCAGGCAGCGTCTCCACTAACCCTAACAAAATAAGCGTTTCTCTTCTTTTAGAAGGTAAACCTGCCATATGGAGGTGGACACCGGGTCAACCTCTCCATCATTGCATGGTCCACGTTAAAGAAGATGCCTTCGTTCCCAAGGAGGAAGCTGACCACCTGCCACCTGAATCTTCGGGACTACCAGGGAAGGACCATCCCCGTCCTGGGTAAGGGAAAATTCCTTATTCAATTCCAAAACTTTAGAGGTTACTTGCCACTGGTAGTTGTCGATGGTGCCCTGCCTAGTCTGCTGGGACTGGATTGGTTCCCTGCCCTGGGGTTTAGCATAACAGGGATTCACACTGTCAGAAACTCTGAAGTTGATGCCCTTTTTAACGACTACGCTGATGTCTTCAGCAGTGACCTGGGCTGTTATACAGGCACCCCCATATCCTTCAATGTGGGTCCACAAGCATAAAACTCCATAAATCAAGGAGTTTTAGAACAGGTAGACTTTGCAAGGTGGGAGACACCCATAGTTACACCTTTAAAAAAGGATGGCAGTGTGAGAATTTGCACGGACTATAAGACGTCCATCAACCGTTTCCTTCAAGTTAGCACATACCCAGTACCGGTTATTCAACACCTGCTTCACACATTTGAGCCAGGCCTAGTCTTTGCTAAATTGGACATGTCCCAGGCATACCAACAATTCCCTGTGGACCAACAAACAGCTGACCTTCAAACCATAGTAACACACAGGCGCTTTTAGATGTAAGCGTTTACAGTTTGGGGTCAGCGTAGCCCCTGGCATATTCCAATCACTCATGGAAAGAATCCTCCAGGGCCTACCGGGTGGTCCCATACTTTGATGACATTTTAGTATCGGCCTCCAGCAAGTCACAGTTGTTACTCAGGGTTAGGTCTGTCCTTGACAGGTTTAGACTAAATGGGCTCAAATTGAAAAAGAAAAATGCACCATAGCTACCAGTCAAGTAGACTTCCTGGGTTATCGAATTGATTCCTCGGAATTCACCCTATTGAAAGCAAAGTCAAAGCCATTCACGATGCACCCACGCCTTCTAACAAGGTAGAACTACAGGCCTTTTAGGGCTTTTAAACTTCTATGCTTCCTTCTTACCCCACAAAGCCTCTGTAGCTGAGCCCCTGCATAGGCTCCTAGACAAGAATGTTCCCTGGCACTGGGGGCAGATAGAAGCCAACGCTTTCCGAGCAGTGAAGTCCCTATTGACTTCAAACGCAGTTCTAGTGCAATTTAGCAAGGACTTGCCCCTAGTACTCGCAGCTGATGCCTCACCTTTGGGATAGGAGCAGTTCTAAGCCACAGACTTTCAAATGGATCAGAGGCACCCATTGCCTACTTTTCTAGGACATTCTCTCCTGCTGAGAGAAACTACAGTCAGATCGATAAGGAGGCTTTGGCTGCTGTAGCTGCTGTAAAAAGTTCCATGAGTTTCTCTATGGCCATTATTTTGAACTGGTAACAGACCACAAACCGCTTTTAGGACTGTTAGCTGGAGACAAGCAAACCCCACAGGTACTTTCCCCAAGAATGACCAGATGGACTCTTTTTTTGGCCGCTTATTCATATACCTTGATCCATCGCCCGGAATACACCTGAGCCACGCAGATGCCCTCAGCAGATGCCCCCTGCCCACGCCAGTCGAGGACCCAGCTCCCATCCACGCAATCTTCGAGTGCACGGGACTGGACCTCCCAGTTTCAGCTGGGGATGTTGCTGCACACTCAAAAAGATCCATTGATTTCACAAGTCCTGAACTGGGTGGGAAGGGGGTGGCCGGATATACAATTTGCCCCTGAGTTAATTCCCTTTAGGACCCGCAAGCAGGAATTGTCAGAAATTCAGGGCTGCCTGTTGTGGGGACAAGGGTAGTCATTCCTGCCTCCTTGCAAGAACCAGTTCTAAGGGCACTGCACGTGGGACATCCGGGCATGGTGAGGATGAAGGTCTTGGCCCGGCTACGTTTGGTGGCCTGGACTAGATGCCCAAATTACCAGTTGGGTCAACGCATGCCAGGCCTGCCAGGCGACAAGGGCAGCTCCACCCACAGCCACACCCACCAGGTGGGAGGACGACGGGGCACCCTGGGCCAGGATTCACATTGACCTAGCTGGTCCCATGATGGGAAAGACTTTCTTGGTGGTTGTGGACTCATTTTCTAAATGGACCGAAGTGGCCATGCTGACTTCCACCACAACACAAGCCATCACAAGGGTTCTGACCCAGCTGTTTGCTACGCATGGACTGCCAGACACCCTGGTGTCAGACAACGGGCCTCAGTTCAGCTCAAATGAGTTTGCCATCTTCGCAGCCAACCTTGGCATCAGACACGCACTCACAGCACCCTTTCACCCTGCTAGTAATGGGTTGGCCGAGAGGGCCGTTAGATCAGCCAAGGAGGTTTTAGCCAAGCTGAGCATGGCAGACTGGCACTCCAAGTTATCCACGTACCTGCTCACACAGCATGCCACACCATGCCCCACCACCAACAAGTCACCTGCTGAACTTTTAATGGGCAGGCGACTCAGGACAACCCTGGACAGGTTGCACCCCTACTATGCCTCCAGCACACCCCTGGCATCTGACAGCCATGCCAGGGTTTTGCCCTGCAGGACCTGGTATATGCCAGGAACTATGCAGGGCAACCATTATGGCTGCCAGGGCAGATAGTTTCTGTTACAGGGCCCAGGTCTTACAAAGTCCTCCTGGAAGATGGGAGAACCTGGAGAAGGCACATCGACCAACTCCGGAGACGCTGGACCTCGCCCGCCGCCGAGCCTAGGCAACCCGCCGCCGAGCTACCCGGTCTACTCACCGCCTGCCGCAGCCGCCCGCAGCACTACCCGGTCTACCAAAGCCCTGACTTTCCAGCCAACTATCCACGCGCGTGCGAGACTTACCAGAGCAGCCGCCAGATGACAGGTCCGGAACAGCCATCGACCCTCCACAGACGCCTGGCACCGCAGAAGGCAAGAAGGACTGTGCTGCAGCCGCCAGCCTCCAGAACCGCGAAGGTCCGGTCGCAAGCGAAGACCGCCATTACGATTTATGGACTGCGCATGCGCGCGACCAGGGGAAGGAGTGTTATGTATTTAGCACTTTGACAGCAGTTCTCCTTCTGGTCCGCCGCCTGAGCGGGAGCGCCGACAACGCTCCCATTGGCTGATGCCGTTTGACAGCCGGCTATAAAGGGAGCTGTCAAACGGCATCAGCTGTCGCCGCCAGCTGGCTGTCAGATTGCATCTGAAGCCGCGCGACCCTTTATTCCCTGAATAAAGTTGTTAGCGTTATCCTGGCTCCGTCTCCCTTCTGTAACCGCCGCTCTACAACAGTTGTTGTCGGCGTGAACTGGGGGGGGAGAATTGTGTATACTGCAGCCTGGGGAAAGGGGATTAGTTGGTGATCAGTGATAGGAAAGTGGGTGCATTAGGATACAAGGTTTAAAAGAAGTTAGACATAATAGGAAAGGGTAATTGGGACATGAGCATAGGGCATAGTTAGAGGCGATTAGTTGTGGGGGGTAAAGGAATAAAATACACTGGAAGGCAAATGCTCCCAGTGTTAACCTGGTTTGGATTTCATCCGTCCTTGCCAAATACTGTGTGCATAGAAGAATAAAGGAATTTCAAACCTTACAGTCTGCTACGAGTATCCAGACCAGCGGCTGAGATAGGGTTGGGATAACAGAATTAACAAAGCTGGGCCAATCTATGTAAATACAGGTACTCCTCAATTTACAACCATTTGTTTTAACAACTGTCTGAAGTTACAATGGCACTGAAAAAGAGACTTATAACCATTTTTTATACTTGGAACTTGCAACCTCTCCATGGTCACGTGACCAAATTTGGACGCTTGGCAGTTGGTCTGCTGTCAGCTGTTCATCCGATATTGAGGGGGTGAACGATAAGATACCAACTCACTCGTGTAGCTTCAGTGAAGTTTTTATTCGTCTCCCACACCACAACAACAGGTAACAGCGATCAAATTATGTTTAAAGTCAGCTCTGGTTTTCGTTGCAACCCAGAGCTGTATTTATACATGTTGTACCTTGGATAATAACATAATTACTATAACCACCTTCTGGCCGCCTTCGCTGCCTAACATCCGACATCCTTAAATTAAAGAAACATGGTAACTGCACCTTTCCCCTGTTCGATGAGTCCATGCACCACCATGACAATTCACCCCATCCCCCATTTGCCCTGCATCATTATTACAACAACACCCCCTTGACATCCAGCCATGAATCATCATTGTTGCACCACTCCTTGTCAGGAAGTCAATGTCAGTCATTTGAGGAATTTTCATCATAACGCCAATGTTGTAACACAATCAATGTAAAGTAAGTAAAAGACTAGGGTCATATCGCATCTCGGCTGTCTTGGTTCCAGTCTGTTCTTCATTGGAGTCATGACATCTGCATTTATGATGCTTGTAGTGTCCCGGGGTCATACGTGAACCTTCTGACCCGCAAAATCAATGGGGAAGCCAGATCCATTTAACCATCCTGCTACTAACTTAACAACTGCAGTGATTCACTTAGAAACTGTGGCATGAAAGGTCATAAAATGGGAGGGGGGGAACTCACTGAACTCACTGTCTCCTGTCAACTAACAAGATACTCCTTTGGTCTTTTTAGCTGCCAGAAAAAGGGAGTGGAGGAAAACAAGGCATTCCTTAAATGCCTAGATAATCACCCCCAGTAGCCCAAAGTTGTTGAAGCATAAGAAGGTTAATCGGAGAGCATGATGGATAACTCTTGGAGACCGGATGTATCCCATTGGAGAAGTCATATCCAGGGGGTGGGGGGAAGACCAGGGTCAAGGGGGAAATGTATGATGTAATGTAGCATCAGATGCATCCAGCTTACGCCAACATGGCCACTCCTAATAAATCAATTTACTTTTCTCTGAGACTTGGCTAGAAACTTTTGATTTGAATGAGGGTGGATTTGTTGGAGCCCTGACATCTCCCTTATCAACAGAAATTTTGGGCTCTGTCGTGGTCATAAGTCAGGGGTGGGATGACAGAGTTAACAAGGCTGAGATAATCTCTTTAGATAATTGTGTTTCTCTGCTTTGTAATTTAGGACAAGGCCAGGGGTGGGCTGCTACCGGTTCGCCCCAGTTCGGGTGATCCCATAGCTAGTTTTATGGCCGGTTAAACGAACTGACAAATCCCACCCCTGGCTGGCCCTCCCCACCCCTCCCCTCCCCTCCCAGGAGTCCCCATGCAGCCCGTTTGGATGCCAGGTGTTGTAGAGCGGCGGAATAACCTGAGGCAAACTCGGAGGGAACTTCAGCTTTTACTTTATTGAAACAATAAAGGGTTGCCGCGGCTGCCACGCTAACAAGGCAGCCAGCTGGCGGACAACAGCTGATGCCGTTTGACAGCTCCCTTTTATAGCCGGCTGTCAAACGGCACCAGCCAATAGGAACGGTCCGTGTTCCCGCTGGAAACACGGACCGGAGTGAAGACTTCGGCTTAGTCTTTTCTGAACGCCACACCAGGTAAGTGCAGAACCAGTGTGGAGGCTCAGGGAGGGCGCAAAATGGGCCTCCTGGAAGTTGCGGAAGGCCAGAAACAGGCCTGTTTCCAGCCTCCAGAGCCCAGGGAGGCCATTTTCATCCTCCTAGAGGCTCGAGGAAAGTCTCCGGAGCCCGGGCAGGATGAAAACGCCCCCCTCGCCATGGTGCAGGAGACTGACTAGGCCACGCCCACCATGGCCACGCCTACCTTTATTTTTGAAGCCCACCCTGGATGAGGCCTAAGATGGAAACTACATGTTTACAAGCAAAAAATGATCATCTGAGAGGTCCTTGGAGCTATCAGAGAGCATTTCAACCCTGAGCTACAAATATTCTCCTTTATTGATATTTTTAATCTCCCTGCACTGAGGAACAGCATTAAGCAAGCTCATGAGACATCCTCTTGAGAAACAGCCATGTTGTTTGTTCTCCAGATCTAGCTTTAATCCAGGGGGAGCAAAGTCCAAATTCTGAATCTAAATTACAAACTAATGGAGGGCTTCAATTTTTTTGAGTTTACATTCTGAGGTTTCATGCAGTTATTTAAAACGTCGACTTTCCTAGAGGTTTCTTTCTTAATCCTGTTTCCTGCAAGAGGCACATGGTGCCAAATCAGTAAAAAAAAAAAAATAATAAAAAATAATGAAAGCTCTTGATTTTTATGTCCATAAAGGAGGTTTCTCCTGGTTTCAGCCCTATCTATAAGGTCAGTAGCTCAATTATATAATTAAAGGGAAAAGAACAATAACCACCTCTAAAAATAGTCATTGACTTACACGTACAATTGAGGCCACAATTTTGGTTGCTAAGTTATTAAGTGAATTTTGTGATATTTTACAACCCTTTCTTGCCAGGGTTGTTAAGTGAATCATGGCAGTTGTTAAGTTAGCAACACGGTTGTTAAGTGAATCTGGCTTCCCCATTGAGTTTGCTTGTCAGAAGCTTGCAAAAGGAGATCACATGACCCTGGGACACTGCAACCATCATAAATATGAGTCAGTTCCAGTGTCCTTGGGTCATAAGATCCCCTTTTGTGACTTTCAGCCAAGTAAAGTCGACAGAGAAATCAGTGTCATGCCCCTGTTGGAGTCTGATTCCAAGGGGGAGGTTGAACAGCTGACAGGGAGTGGGAATGTGGATCCTGTGGCTGGGGAGGAAACTGAGGAAGGGCACAGTCCAGCTGGACATTCAGAGGAAGACCCAGGCGCACCCCACCTTCATCCTAGGGCACGCAGGGAGGAACGGAGAAGGGAGCAACATGGGTTATGGGGGAGAAAAAGGCCTTGATTCCCTTCATTAGCTGCAGCTAGGAAAACAGGATAAAAAGGGTATTTGCGCACAGGACCTTGCTGGAAGCAAAGCATCTTTGTTTGTCAATTCCTTATCCTGCCCTGTCTCATTAATTGCTGCAGTGTGGTTTGTGTTGGTATTTATTTATAATTTATATGTATTTTGGGTTCAGACTGAATTTCTTCCCTTTAAAAACTGTTCTTGGGAGAGTTTTTTCTCCAGTTGATGATAACTGGGCCTTGGGGGCTAAGTTGGAGGAATTAAAGGGACTTTACCTACTTTTGTGACTTTGTTGCTTCTGTGCCATGACCCAGGTCATCACAGCCAGATTCAAGTAACAATTGTGTCCCTAGCCTAACAACTGCAGTAATTCATTTAACAACTGTGGCAAGAAAGGCAAAATTCACTTAACAAATGTGTCACTTAGTAACATGAATTTGGGGCTCCATTGTGGCCCAAAGGCCCACCTGTACTTTGAGTAATAACAACAATCACAACTTTGGAGAACTCTGCATTAGCTTTTTTGGTAAACCTGGTCAGTTGTGGTGGATTTGGTAATCACGGTTAAGCAAAGCATGAGTGAAGCTTGTGTGTGAATCAGGCAAAAGATCAAGACACTCTACACTTAGCCCACAGTGATAAAAACACTTTCCCACATCAATCATCTCCTTGTTGTGGTTGAGGCAGCTGTGTTTCACTTTGATGACTCAGCTAGTATTACGAAGCAAATTCAATTTCCCTTAGGAAGCCATTTCATTTCACCTTAATTTCGCTTTTGGCAGAAGCATTAAAAGAGGTATGTGGCTTGGCGTAAACCCCTTAAACTGAAACATGCTTCCAAAAACTATGCTTAAACTGTTTTTTTCCTCCAGGTTGCCTTCTTTTCGGCAACCAAACTTGGGATCAAGAAGAACCCTTTAGTGTTGGGCTGATCTTCTGATCTGAAGGCCAGTGCAATTTTGGTGTGATGACCTGGGGCGCAGCACAAAAGCAACAAAGTCACAAAAATAGGTAAAGTCCCTTTAATTCCTCCAACTTGGCCCCCAATGTCCAGTTATCATTGGCTAGAGAAAAAACTCTCCCAAGAACAGTTTTTGAAGGGAAGAAATTCCATCCGAACCCAAAGCACATATAAATTATAAATAAAATACAAACCACGCTGCAGCAATTAACGAGACAGGGCAGGATAAGGAATTGCAGACTTCAAAAGATAACAAAACACACACAGTTGGGAGGACGCCAGAACCCAGATAAGACTTGACAAACCAAAATAATTCACGCTTGCTTCCAGCAACTTTGCTGTGTGTAGTTTGCCTTTTCAAACAGTTTTCCCAGCTGCAGCCAATGAAGGGGATCAGGGCCCTTTCCTTCCCTGTAAATCACGCAACTCACATTCTCCCTTATCCATTCCTCCCTGTATGTCCTAGGATGAAGAGGGGATGGGCCTGGGTCTTCCTCTGAATGCCCAGCCGGACTGTGCCCTTCCCCAGTTTCTTCCACAGCCACCGGAGCCACACTCCCACTCTCTGTCAGCTGTTCCACTTCTCCCTCGGAATCAGATTCCAACAGGAGCATGACATTTGGGCTGTGTAAGGATCAAATCCCGATTACCAAAAGTATCAATGGAGATTCTCAATCATCCAGGCTGTCGGTTGTCCGAAAGGTGCTTTTCCAAAAAGGAACTAACTTGTTGTTGTTTTTTTCATTGAAAAAGTTTCGCTTCTCATCCGAGAAGCCTATTTCGTTCTATTCCTTCACTCATGAGAAGCAAAATGTTCTCAAGGAAAAAACAAGAAAGTCCAGTTGCCTTTTGGAAAAGCAACTTTGGGACAACTCACAGAAAATATATATTTTAAATATATTGCATTGGAGGTTTTTAAGAAGAGATTGGACAACGACTTGTCTGAACGGGTATAAGGATTTCTGCTTGAGCAGAGGGTTGGACTAGAAGACCTCCAAGGTCCCTTCCAACTCTATTATTCTACATTCTATCTCTAGTTTAATGAAAAGAAAGAGTAGGGGGTGACATGATAGCAGTGTTACCTGCTATATCTAAGGGGTTGCCACAAAAAAGAGGGGGTCAATCTATTCTCCAAAGCACCTGAAGGCAAGACAAGAAGCAATGAATGGAAACTTATCAAGGAGACAAGCAACCTAGAACTAAGGAGACATTTCCTGACAATTAGAACTGTTAATCAGTGGAACAACTTGTCTCCAGAAGTTTGCTCCAATACTGGATGTTTTTAAGAACCATTTGTCTGCAAATGGTATAGGGCCATGATGGTGAACCTATGGCATGCATGCCGGAAGTGGTACGCAGAGCCATCTCTCCGGAAGCACCAGCTGTCGCCCGAATTACGTATCTCAGAGTTGTCTACTCCCAGATTAGTGCCTGATGTAGAATGGTACCTTCAAATAAATCCTCTTTGCGCACACGGGAGTGCCGGAAACCGAAAGTGCAGCTCCCCGGCCAGCTGGTCTTTGCATGCGCATGTGCAACAGAAACTAGAAGACCGTGCGTGCCGGAAACTGGAAGCTCAGCTACCCAGTGCGTGCATGCGTGCCGGGGAGCTGCTCTTCCTATTTCTGGTGCTCCCGTTTTGGTACTCGGTGCCGGAAAGGTTCGCCAACATTGGTATAGTGTCTTCTGGGTGAGCAGTGAGTTGGTTCCTTCCAACTCTGTTATTCTGTTTTATTCTATAATAGTAAGCACAACCACCTTACAGTAGAACTGTGTTACTCTGCTTTAGAATATTTTGGATGCACAAATGGGAGGTAGTTGGCTAATAATCAGGATAGATTCCTGCACTGGATCTAGAATTCTAGATGACCTTGAAGCTGCCTTCCAACTGATGCATTTGATCATTCTCTGATTCTGCAAGTCACTGAGGTGTCCATAGTTACTGACCTAAACTCCAGAGACTTCCCTTCCTTCACGCTGCCCTCATGTGACCCACAGAAGAAGAAAGAGAAATCTTCTTTGGTTAAATAGGCTGCATAAGAATGAGACAATTTCCATCCAGGTTATTATCTATTGTCAGGAGATCAATTTGAAAATTACCCAAAGCTGGTAGGATTTCTGAACAACAAACATTGACCAGAAGGGAATTACAGATATTGTTGTTTTTTTTTAATCCTGAACACAAGGGAAGGGCAAATTCTCAAAATTTGCAATTTCAAAGTTAATGCTACCCTCCAGGCTTTGGGACAAGGAGAAAAGTTTTTGCATTGTAGGAAGTTATCATCGACCCCTCTCCAAGAAAAATGAAATACCCCAGGAAATATTAAAAAGGCAGAATATTTCCCCTAAAAAGAATAGAAACTCAGAAGCAGAAACTCAGCCCCCACCACCTTTGCTAATGGGCCATTACTCTGGCCTAGGCCATTCTATTTTACATAACAAAGATCTCCAGTAGTTCAGAGAACCGGCAAATACCACCTCTGACTGTCCCTGCCCCCAGCTAGCTTCCAGATGTCTGGGACCCTAACCCTAACCCATAGACCCAGGCCCAAGCCCATCCTATAAACGAAGGACAACCACCATCCAGAAAACAGACCACGGCTGCTTCACCAGCTGTCGCACCACCCAACCCCAAAACCAAACAAGCTGACACACGCCAAGAACACAGACCCAGACCCCAAACTCGAAGCCAGACTAAAACCCAGAATGCCATATCACAGCCACCCACTCAGGAGATCACATCAGAAAACTCAGGAAATTACACCACAAGAACTCAAGAAGTTGCAACACAGCAAATGACCCAGGATATCACAGCA
This sequence comes from Notechis scutatus, assembly GCF_049901735.1. Taxonomy (NCBI): domain Eukaryota; kingdom Metazoa; phylum Chordata; class Lepidosauria; order Squamata; family Elapidae; genus Notechis; species Notechis scutatus. The sequence continues at coordinate 164,161,170 of NC_142012.1, read as the reverse complement.
CAAGACCAAGGATACCACAGCAATAAATCTCACAAGGTCACCACACAACCCATTACCCAAGCCGTTACAACACAGGAGGCTAATGGAAAAGAGATCAAACACAAACAACCCAGGAGATTACAACACAGGACCCAGGATACCACAAGAAAAGAACTTGCAAGCCCATCACACAACCCATTACCCAAGCTGTTAAAATACAAGAGGCTAATGGAAAAAAGATCACTACAAAACAAACGACCCAGGAGATTACAGCACAAGATCCAGGATATCTCCACAACAAAACTCACAAGGCCATCACACAGCCCATTATTCCAACATCAACTCCATCAACCAATCAAGAGGCAGCAGCGTAGCCAACCAGCCCAGCACACCAGCCCCCACCACCAGTATTTATAGAGAGACGGCAGCTCCGATCACACACTGCTTGCACTGGCACGAAGCCGAAAGCTCCAGCCTGAGGATGGCGAGTGGGACCTTGACAAAATGTCACCAAGATACTCTTAATCTTACACGGGAAAAGACCAGAACACACCTAGACCTACATATATATATATGTACATACATACATACATACATACATACATACATACATACATACATAGGAATGACTGGTTTAATCTGTAAACCAGGAGTCTTCAAACTTGACAGCTTTAAAACTTGTGGTCTTCAACTCCCAGAATTCCCCCTACAGTCATGTTAGCTCAGGAATTCTGGGAGTTGAAGTTGACAAGTCTTAAACTTGCCAAGTTTACCAAACTTTACACTACGATACGGTGCTATAGCTCCAACCTGTGGTCAGCCAGGGAATTACTCATGAGAAAACCAAACTTGTAAGTAAAGTACAGTCAATTTGTTAATAATTCCTGTCCTGTCTGGTTAGATGACGTGTCAATTATGGTCACAATAATTAGATGAACTTTTGTTGGACGGATACAAAGGGTGAAATGTTTCTGCTCATGAATGATGGTTGTAATATTTAGACATGCTTGGAGAGTTTGGCTTAGTGCAAACGAGCCAAATAGAATCAGAATAGAGCTGGAAGGGAACTTGGAGGTCTTCTAGTCCAGTCCCCTGCTCAAACAGGAGATCCCATAACATTTCAGACAAGTGACTGTCTAGTTTCTTCTTAAAAACCTCGAGTGATGAAGCAGTCACAACTTCTGAAGGTAAGCAGTTCCACTGGTTAATTGTCCACACTGTTAGGAAGTTTCTGTTCAATTCCAGGTTCCTTCTCTCTTTCCATCCATTATTTCTTGTCCTGCCTTCTGGTGCTTTGGAAAATAGATTGACCCCCTACTCTTTGTGGCAGGCTCTCAAATACTGGAATACTTCTATCATATCACCCCGAGTCAGGGGTGAGATTCAAATTTTTTAACAACTGGTTCTGTGGGCATGGCTAGGTGGGCAAGGCTAGGTGGGCGTGGCCATGTGGCTGGGTGGGCATGGCTTTTTTTGCAGTCCCCCCCATTTTTTGCCTCCTGGGCCTCAGCGAAGCCTCCTGAGGGGCGTTTTTGCTCCCAGGAAACTTCCCTGGGATCCAGGAAGGCAAAAAATGGAGCGGGGGGATCCATGCAGATCCCCACCACCCCCGCGAACCCCCTGCTGCGCCCCTTTTTGCCTCCTGGGCCTCAGGGAAGCCTCTTGGGTGAAGCAGTAAGACAGCAAGAGGTGTCCTGGCATAGCTGATCATCAGAACAGCTGATCGTCGGCAGGAGGGAAAAAAAAGAACTATCTTAACAAGTGACAGGGCAGGGTGATGGTCAGTGATGTCAGGCATGCACGTGATGTTGCGCATGCATGATAAGGACTGACTGAGCGGGGAGGGGAGGGGTGGGCAGAGGGGGGCGGGGCCAGCCAGAGACATGATTTGCTAGTTCTCCAAACTGGGCAGAATCATAACAACTGGTTCTATAGAACCGGTCCGAACCGGTAGAATCCCAACCCTGCCCCTAGTCCTTCTTTTCTCTAGACCAGCCAAAACTCAAACCCTGTAACTGTTCTTCATATGTTTTAAGTCTCCAGGCCTTTGATCATTTTAGTTGCTCCTCTCTACACTTTTTTTTCAAAGTCTTAACATCTTTTTTGTAACGCGGGGACCAAAACTGGACGCAAGTATTCCAGGTGTGGTTTTATTCAGGCTTTACAAAGCAGTACTAATACCTAAGGAGAGTCATAGTTTGAAGCTGGATAACCTGAAGACATGCCTGAGTTGCAGAAGTAGAGTGAGCTCTCTTTGGCTGTTGGGCTCTTTCATTTTTATTGGCTTCCAAGGAAGCAACGCAGGAATGGATTTCAAGGCCAACAAGATTAATCTCTATGGGAAGCTCAGGACTTCCTGGAACCATTGCTCACTGGCCTGTTCAATGAACTGTATTTATTTACTCTGGTTTCTGTATTGCTCAATTCTAGCATGACTGGAACAGTGCTTATAAGAACAGTACTTATAGGAACAGCATACAGGTAGTCCTCAGCTTACGACCAGAATTGAGTCCCCGATTTCGGTTGCTAAGTGAGACATTTGTTGAACGTCAGAACCGCTTAAATAACCCTGTTACTAATTTAACAACTGTAGAGCAACAGAATTTTTCGGCTCAATTTTGGTCCAAAGTTGAGGGCTACCTGTATAAAAATGCTGGCTGACCTTGTCTGGTAAATTTAGGGCTTTCGGCTCAACAGAGAAAAAAATTCCAGAAGAAGGCTGCAGTAAATCACTGTTGTTGAAAACCCTGCATTGATGTCTCCATGAAGTCAAGTTTGATTTGAAAGAGGGAGAATATAATGGAATGGAACCAGAGGTGGTATTCAGCAAGTTCTGACCAGTTCTGGAGAACCAGTAGTGGAAATTTTGAGTAGTTCGGAGAACTGGCAAATCCCGCCTCTGACTGGCCCCACCCCTATCTATTCCCCGCCTCCCGAGTCCCAGCTGCTCGGCTGGGTCTTCTTTGGTTTCCCTGCACAGGAGAACGGAACTGGAAAGCAGGTTAGGGGGTGGGGAAGGAATGGGGATTTTGCAGTAGCCTTTCCTTGCCACGCTCACCAAGCCAGCCATGCCATGCCCACCAAGCCACGCCCACAGATACGGTAGTAAAAAAATTTGAATCCCACCATTGAATGGAATGGAACGGAATGGACAGGAAAGGAGTAGGGTGGAATAGAAATGGAGTGGAGTGGAATGGTATAGAACAGAACAGAATAGCAGAGTTGGAAGGGATCTTAGTGTCTTCTACTCAGGGGTGGGATTCAAATTTTTTAACAACTGGTTCTGTGGGTGTGGCTTAGTTGGTGGGCGTGGCTTGGTGGTCATGTTATTGGCTGGGTGTGGCCAACTCAATATCACTATATCGAGGCATGCATCTCCTCGCCTGGCCTCTCGTGGCTGCAACAGTTGTAAGTGTGAAAAATGGTCATAAGTCACTTTTTTCAGTTCCATTGTAACTTTGAATGGTTCCTCCACACAAGCAAAGTACCAGCAAAGGAGGGGAAAAAAACCTCCAGAGAAGTTCCTGAGACAGGAAGTCTAGTCCTGCCAAGAATGTAATAAGGGTTAACGGAGAGGCAGTTTCTGTAAGCAACGCCAGAATGTTTCCTTCCTGCCTTCCTTACAGGATTAGACCAGTAATTTCTTCTAACAACCGGTTTTCCAAACTGCTTAGAATGTTAACAACCGGTTCTAGCGAATAGGTGCGAACTGGTGGAATCCCACCCCTGCTTCTACTCCAACCCTCTGCTCAAGCAAGAGACCCTATTCCATTTCAGACAAATGGTCTACTTAAAAGCTTCCAATGATGGAGCATCCACAACTTCTGAAGGCAAGCCGTTCCACTGGTTAATTGTTCTTTACCTTTTATGTGTAACTGTAGGATGTTCTGGGTTAAGTTTGTTCCCTTACAGAGCCATTGGTCTGTCTTTTCACGGCTGTCTGGAAATTCAAAGAGCTGTTGTCTGGGAAACAGCTGGAGCAAGAATGTTTCAGCCAGCAGCAACCATTGGCCTCAAAAGAATTATACCTATTGAGCATGTGGAATCCTGTCTGAGTTTAATTGCTTCTCCTAGCTCACAGGACATCTCCTCCTTGATGTTGGCTTTTACACAGCACGTTAAAAAGCATCGTTGCAATTATCCTGTGTGGTCCTTTCACCAAACCTTATGTTTTATTGGCTGAACCCAAAGAAACCATGGGGGAGCAAGAGTTTGAAACCAGGATCTATAACCTCCAACCTCCAAAATTTGCCCCAATTGCAGGAATCTCCAGGTGGGTGCCATTTCACATTTAGAGAGCACAACGTGCTTCAAAATTATAGATTTGTGTGTAGTTGAAAAAAGATAAATTAGGGGGTTTAGTTGCCAGTTCATGGAGCAATAGGACTGGTTTATCATGTAAATGCAGCCTGTATCTGGAGGGATTGGCTGTAGTAAAGAACCCACTCTGCATATCCAAGGGCTGTCTATGGAGATACACATATACATACATACTAGCTCTATACCTGTGCTTCACTATGAAACTATGTGACCAGGCTTAGTTCTTGGGGAAGAAAGTAAGAAAAAAAAATTCTGCCTCAGCCTACCAGCATCCATCGATATTCATCTGGTTAGCCTCCTGTCAGTGTGTGAGAAAGTTGAGGGCTGTTTGGAAACTGCTGTGTGAGCAAGAAGGAAACAGCAAGGAGACTGGGTGTGACTTAGCTCAACTGTTCTGTACTAAAGCTGCTTGGTGCTCTGAAACTGAAATGGAAACTCCTCTGCTTGTGTTTTGCATTTAGAACATATTTCTTTTCAGGTGGGGCGGGGGAGTAGAACTCCTTAGCATCAGAGCGTGTTAATAATAATAATACACAAAATACTAATAGTTCTGATGGTCAATTCGAAAAATCCTTTCTTAGTGAGCCCCTAGAAGCCAAGAGGAGCATACGCACCAAATTTCAAGTTTGTAGGCTTTACGGTTCTGGAGATTTTGTGATGATGCCTGAGTGGTATTTCGCTTTTATGTAGAAAGATATAAATACATACATAGAAATACAGATAGTCCTTGACATACAACCACAACTGAGCCCAACATTTCTGTTGCTAAGTGAGACAGTTGTTAAGAGAATGTTGTTGCATTTTATGACCTTTCTTGCCACAGATGTTAAGTGAATCATCGCCATTGTTAAATTAGAAACATGGATCTGGCTTCCCCACTGACTTGGCTTGTCAAAAAGGTTGCAAAAGGTGATCATTCGGGACACCACAGCCGTCATAAACATGAGTTAGTTGCCAAGGATCTGAATGTTGATCATGTGACAATTGGGAATGCTACAATGGTCATTAAGTGGGAAAAACAGTCATAAGTCACTTTTCTTCAGGGCTGTTGTAACTTCAAACAGTTTCTCAATGAAGTTTTGTACAGGACAACCTGTACACACGTGTGTCTGTGTCTATGTCTCTGTGTGTGTATGTTTAGATCAGTATTTTTCAAACTTCGCAACCTAAGAGTTGTGGACTCGCCATGTACATATATACATCCAAAGTAGACTGTGTTGTTTCTCTGTGTCATATATCGTAATATATGTGGGTACGATGGGCCATCTGCTAAAACAGTGGTTCTCAACCTTCCTCATGTTGTGGTGACCCCCAACCATAAAATTATTTTCGTTGCTACTTCATAACTGTAATTTTGCTACTGTTGTGAATCGTAATGTAAATAATATATAACAATAGCTTTAATAATACAAAAGATGATATATGGCATAGTTCAGTTAATATCGTTCATTAAAGTTTCCTATGATTTACCATTCTCTGTGTTGTTTTTTTTACATACCTGTTATTATCACAAGGGGCAGTATTCAAATCAACCACAGCTGAATATAAAAAGACCAATCAGCATCCAGATTAAGTTTCCATGGTAGAGATTTTTTTTTTGCAGTAGTTGATGATTTTACAGTACATGATTTTACATTTACCCAGTAATTATAATTCATGAAGTGTCGTTTTACCTCCAATACTGCTGCTTTCAACACAGTAGCTGCTTTTAACAGAGTAGCTGCTTTCAACACAGCAGCTGCTTCCTACATAGTAGCTGCTCTCTACACATGTGTGACTGGTCTGTATAAGTACATTATGATGCCATTCCTGTCACGTACACCTGCATATGTACGGGGTGCATGTGATGGGGTTGGTGCAATGATGTCATCATGCCGGGTACTCATATGTGGGCATATCTGCATGTGGGCGGACCCACCTGGAGACGGATAGAGGGGTGGTGTCTCGGTTCCTAAGACCATTGAAAATATGTGTGAAAGGGTTGTTTGACCCCCATTATTTTAACTGTGCTAAAATAAAACCAGGTCATGGCACACACTTCAAAGTAAATCAGGAAGCCTGTAATTGTGGAGTCTGTCTGGCAAGAACAAAGAATGCTTATCCACAGGAGGATATGCGTGTGTAAATCTTGTAACAATCCTGGCTAATTGGAAAGCTGATAAAAGTAACTTGAGTTAGCCAACTTGCAGACCTCAGCTAACAGTTAGGGATAGAGATAGCCTGCAGCAAATCAAATGTGTATTAGATAACTCCTAGCATTAGCTAAGACTTGGGAGTAGGAACAGCTAGAGGCCAATAGAACAAATTGTAGAATGATTACTAAAATGTTTATTAGATGATATTTCTTATTATCTTGTTTTGTCCCACCTTCTCCTTTAGTGAAAATGTATAAAATTTACTCAATCCTTTGTTCTGGGTTCTTGGCATTTTGACCAGGAGTCCTTTTCCTTGTAGAACTCCAATAAAAAGCAAACGGAAAACCAGCACCTTGTGTCTGGCATCTATCATTGGCTTCGGCACCAGGCTCAGACCTGAACTGAGACAACAGGTATATGCATAATTTTGTATTCATTCGTTTATTTATTTAGTCATGTTTATGTGGTGTATATATGTCGTGGGGTGGGTGGGGTGGGAGTTGGTTTTTGTTTTGTTTTTTGTTTTCCCAAATTTTGTTCCATTGTACTTTACTAATTTATTTGATTCTTTTTGTAAGTTCTTATTGTTTTTATTTTTTGTTTTAAATATGATTTTACATTGTGTAAGCCGCCTTGAGTCGCCATGGGCGAATAGGCAGCAATATAAATCAAATAAATAAATAAATATTGGAGGTGGCGACCCTTTGAGAGCTGTAGGCAACGAAATTTCATTTTGCTGCATGCCGATTAGTGTACATTTAAAGTGTCAGTAAAGTTATTCTAAGTTCTTTAGGCGTTTTTTTTTTTTGTTGTTGCTGAAAATGCTATTCATTTTAACTTCTGACAACTCCAGTCCCCGCTGAGGAGAATCAACGCTTCCCCCACCCTGCTTTCGCATTCAGCGGCCGCGTTTGTGTTTCAAGGCCTTTTGACCTCTGCGAGACACCGTCTCTTCTTCCCCCCCCCAGTTCTTCAGGAAGCGGAAGAGGCGGGGCCCAAAGCGTGGGAGGGGAGCGCGAGGCAGCATGGCGGCCCGCGGTCCTGTTGGGAAGCGTGGTGCCGGGTCCGGGGGCTCGCGTGGGTCGGACCCCCAAGAGGAGCCTCCGCCTCCGCTGCAGGCCGTGTTGATCGCCGACAGCTTCAACCGCCGCTTCTTCCCCATTTCCAAGGACCGGCCTCGGGTGAGCGAGTGCCTCCCTCCCTCCCTCGTGGCCCCGGAGTCCCTCTTCACTCGGTAGCCTGCAGGCTTCCTTGCTCAGGACTTCGACTCCCATCATCCCCTGCCAGCATGGCCCCGGGCAGTGGGTTGAGAATTTTGTGGTCTCGCATCTGGAGGACTCCAGATGTCGCGCCTGACTTGGTGCCCAAAGCCCAGCTGCGTTCAGCCACAGAGCTCGTGGCCAGGCAGGACCAGGCTGTGTGAGGATGATGGAGCTTATCAACCGGTTTGATCTGGGTTTTATTTTCTGCATTCAGAGCTTCTCGCAGCAGGACCAGGCTGTGTGAGGATGATGGGAGCTGTAGTCCACCACCGGTTTGGAAGGCAGCAGCTTGACAGATCTGGATGTTTTTATTTTCTGCATTCAGAGCTTCTCGCGGCCAGGCAGGACCAGGCTGTGTGAGAATGATGGGAGCTGTAGTCCAACCTATTCGGAGGGCAACAGCTTGACAGATCTGGATACTTCTATTTTTCAGTTCTTTTTTGTCCTTGTCATGCTCTCCTAAGGTATTCTGGCACTCATCAAAGGTTATACAAAGTAACAGGGTTGGAAGAGACCTTGGAAGTCTTGTTGTCCAATCTCCCCCTCCCACTCAAGCAGGAGACCCTCTACCATTTCATATTATATTTGAATTGGAACCCAAAATAGTCTGATAACTTGTGAACATCTTACAGAAGCAGTAACCTTAATATTATGAAAATTTAGAGAGCACCAAGGACCCCGCAGTTCAGTCCTGAACTACAAATATTCTAGTTTATGAAATGAGAGCAAACCACACTTCCTTTTAGCACTGATGTTGTTACCTAGTTTGGTAATGAAATGCCTGCAAAAAAACAACAACCAAACTCTGAGAACACCAAGAATTCCTAGTTCAATCCTAAACTATGGATATTCTCTTCTATAAATTTAATAAAGACTGATGCTGCATATCTGAGTTAAAGTATGAAAAAAACCTTTATTTTATTCAGCTGGGCCACTGTCATGCCAATTACCTCTCTACTGAATGAAATGTCATTTTTATAGTTCATATGGGTTTTCTTGCAAATGTCTATGCTTTTGATAACTGCCTTTCAATTTACTATGAACACCATTTGTCTAATTATGTGGCAGGAAGCCAACTGCTAAAGCAACAATATATTTTTTGTATGGAAAACGATAGCTGGTTTGCTTGACTAAGTGTGACACTGTTAAATTCTGTGGCAATAAGCCATAATATGTTTGACTTTGGCAACTGGTATATACCTAGCATTTATTTAATAAACCCTGATTAAAATATGGCTTTGAGTGCCAATTCATTGTAGTGGTTATAGGCACTAGGATAGAACTAAGGAGGCCATGAATTCTGGTTCCTGCCTCAGGCATGAAATCCAGCTGGGTGACCTTGAGCAGTTGCTGTATTTCAAATCACACAATTGCCAATAGTCAAGACTGACTTGAAGGCAGGGGGGAAAAAAGGATTTACTCAGCTGATTAATGTCTATGACAGAGATTCTCAGTCATCCAAGTCATGGTTGTCCCAAAGGTGCTTTTTCAAGAGGCAACTGGACCTTCTGGTTTTTCATTGAAGATGTTTTACTTCTCATCCCAAGAAGCGTCTTCAGTTCTGACTGGATGGTGGGGAATGGACATATCAGCTCTCCGTTCCCCACCATCCAGTCACAGCTGTAGAAGCTTCTTGGATGAGAAGCGAAACATCTTCAAAGAATATCAAAGGAAGTCCAGTTGCCTCTTGAATAAAAGCACCTTTGGGATTTAGCTAGTTACTTGAATACAACCTATGCCAAACGAAACAAATTTGAGTTTTCTGTTTTAAATCTGGCTAAGTCTTTGGATGTTTTGAAGACAAGACTGGCAGTTTCATTTGGGATATTTTGGATCTTGTAAGATTTCTACCAGTTGAAAGGGACAGTATTGAACTAAATAGATAAGAGGTCCCTATATATTCAAGGCACTGAAAAAGTACTTTGTACCTGATCTAAGTAGGATTCCAAAACTGGTTTTCCAATCTCTTTCGTGCCATACAGGTAGTCCTTGCTTAGTGACTGGTCCAAAGTTCCAACTATTTATGATCCAGTTCCGATAGCTGCGCACACACAAACCTTTTGTGGTGCTTAGCAACCTTTGTGGACCTGGTTTTGCCAGAAACCAGATGTAACTTTTGACAAAACTTAAATAAATTGTGGTCATATGCCCACAGGACTGTAAATGTTTGTAAATGTAGCCCAATTGCCAAATGCTCAAAGTGTAGTAATGTGACCGGAGGGCAGCAACCCATCTGAACGTCAAATCCAGATCATAAGTAACCCCCAGTAGATCTGTTAGAACTTCAAACAGTCACTAAGTGACGGGCCGTAAGTCAAGGACTAGCTATATTTGTTCTGATCTTTCTGTTGACTCATATCTGACATTAGTGTTTTCGTATACTTTTGCCATAGAATATGAAATAGTGCTTACTCTATCCTTCGATAGCATATCAGTTAAGGGAAGAGAGGTGAGGCAAACTTTTTGCAAGTAATTCTGTATTGCTTTTGCAATGAAATGACCTAAATGCAAGGGGTAATTGAATGTTCCTACATCCAGTGGTGTGAGGAAAGGAAACTTCCAGTTTTTGCGGGTGCGTGCAAAACATATTACATTTCAAGTCAGTCATGAAGTGCATTTACCAAATTGCAAAATTTTTCCAATGCAAACTAAAAGAAAAATCCCCAGTTATATCTTTTTCCCCTTAGAGGTTTTTTTCCAGTTCAGCAACATTATTCTTTGTACCAGGATGTCTTTTAAAATAAGAAGCATTTCAGTTCACTGCAGTCAAAGAACTTAGTTATTAAATCAATCAATCAGAATAGAGCTGGAAGGGACCTTGGAGGTCTTCTAGTCCAACCCCCTGCTCAAGCAGGAGATGCGATATCATTTCAGACAAGTGATTGTCCAGTCTCCTCTTAATTAGAGCTCTTCTTCTGATACAGCAGTTTTTCTGAGTCTTAACCAGCAGACTTTCCTATGAAATAAATACAAGCAGCTTGTGTAGAAGGCATGACATCTTCTGAGTTGTCCTAAATAGAGAAATTAATATATCCATTTAAGAGTAATTTTAGTCAGCATTGCTGCCAGCAGATAAAACTGGCTTTTCTAGATTGTTTTTTTTTTTGCAGCAACCAGCTCATCCTGCTCAGAATTAATAGCTGATTATACATTTCTGCCTAACAGCTAGTAAAAACACCCAATTAACAGCAAACATTTATTATTATAAGTCTTCAAAGGCTCCAGAGAAGCTTTCGTGTAAGAAAAGAATTTGGCCAGCTCTTAAGCAGTCTTCCTGGGAATTTTAAAAAGTTGCTATGCCAAGGAAGTACCTCACAATGATTGTTTCTGTGAAGTTGTTATTCCCATCATTTTAGTTCCAAGATATATTTTCTTTTGTATCAGCGAATATTCCAAGACACTATTTTTAAGAAGAGATTTCTGGGCTGCTTGTTTTCATTTTGTAGGCAGTGTCAGGTATTGTGCAGGATTTGTTGGGTTAAAATTGTTGCTAAGACTTGAAGGAAGGGAGTTGAGCTAATTTTAACTTCTGAAGAACATCCTAGTTATAGACATTGTGGAATTCAGGAGAATATGGAAGAGAATGGAGAGGAAAAGCACTCCCTTGAAATTGTTGAACCCTAACTGACAGGTATAAAAATTATAACAACCCCACGAGCTGTGTCCAGAAAGCACCTGGAAGTGGTACAGTTTGTTAAGCCTAGATTCCCCAACGGGTGTTAAGGAAAACAAACTAAACAGAATGTGCAGCGAAGTCAGATAGGAAGACAGGTAAATGTGTGAGATAAACCTTCTCGTTAACACGCAGTAAAAATACAGATACGCTTGTGCTATCAAAATTATAATTTATTCCATTTAAGAATTATAGCATAGTCATTATAAACAGTCCATTAGTCATATACCAAATTCAGTCGTCTTGTCGAGGATACTCTAATTGCAAAGTCCGTGTCGAATAGCCAGTGTCAGTACACATATAATAAATCTGTCCAAAACTTATCTTCTCTCCGTTGAGAAATATCTTCAAAATAATCCAACACTTCTTCTCCTTCCCGATCCAGCAAGAATGCAGTCTTCAATAAGCCAGCCAGTAAGAGCCAGAGAGTGCCTTGCTGCTTATATAGTACTTTTACAGCTGCACCCTTAATTACATTCCTTTAGCTTAAAGTCACATACACTTTATCTGACAAACCATGATTCATCATTTTATTATCTTTACCCAAAACAGTTAGGGTAAAAACAATGTTATCCCTAACACAGTTCACTGAAAAATGGAATGCACAATGCTTCTAAAGCTGCTTTTTTTTATAACCCGGCTAACCTTTTGGGTTCCTGTGCCAAAAATTGCACGTGCGCCAGCATCCAGAATGCAATGCACAGCCTTCCTGCACATGCATGTGCAATTCCCCCCCCCTTTACCTGCACTGCACCTCACAGCTGATTTTTCGGCTTGTTTGAAGCCTTTTCTGACCTCCCAGAGGCTTAGAAAAAGCCTCTGCAAGGCTTTTCAGGCCGAATTATAGGCCCGTTTTGTCACTTCCGGTATTACAGGAAGTGATGAAACAGGCCTATAATTCGTCCTGAAAAGCCTTACAGAGGCTTTTTCCAAGCCTCTGGGAGGCCGAAAAAGGCCTCAAACCAACTGAAAAAATATCAGTTGGGAGGCGTGCTCGTGTGCAGTGGGGTAAGTTTGTCTGCGTGCCACTTGTGGCATGCGTACCACAGGTTTGCCATCACGGGCCTATTGAATGCTATTTAAAAATGATGTGGGCAATGTAGCAGGAAAGGTGAGTTACTAGTGCGATAAGATCACTTCTTGATGCCTAAAATGCTCTTACAAAAACATATCAAGGGAACATTAATTGAAGCCACAGTGTGATGTGTCTCTTTTTACAGAGTCCTTGTGAATTGAAAGGGTTGGGCTTTGATTTAAACCAAAATAGAAGCAGAAGTTTCTAGAAAAAAAGCTTATGAAGACTTTGAGAATGTTCCCCTTAGTCAAGGAATGCAGCAAAGGGCTAATTTGATTGGTTGAGAGTTATTAGTAGCCCTTGACATGCGGCTGTGTTGAGTGGTCCTAGTTTGTATAGGTAGTCCTCAATTTACAATTACAATTAAGCCCAAAATTCCTGCTGCTAGTGAGTTGTTAAATGAATCACTGCCATTGTTAAGTTAATAACATGGTCGTTAAGTGAATCTGCTTTCCCCATTGACTTTGCTCATCAGAAAGTCACAAAAGATGATCACGTGACCCCAGGACTGTCATAAATACACGCCAGTTGCCAAGCATCTGAATTTTGATCGCATGACCATGGGGATGCAGCAATGGTCGCAAGTGTGAAAAATGGTGATAAGTCACTTTTTTCAGTGCTGCTGTAACTTTATAAACAGTCACTAAGCAAATGGTCACAAGTCAAGGACTCCCTTCAGTGGTCTAGACGAGATGTTATGGAGAACAAAAATAAATATTGAATCCAGACTATGGCTAGCTTTTTGTTTTAAGTATGCTCTTCATTTCTGTGCATTTGTGCTTGTCCCTGTGTGTACCGTATTTTTCGGACTATAAAACGCACCTAGCTTTTGGGGCGGAAAACAAGAAAAAAAAAATCTGCCTCTTTTTTTAGGCAATTTTCTATTAATAAATAGAAAGAGCAACATGTTCAAAATCCAGACAAAACACAGTGTCATGCCCCTTCGGAATCTTATTCCGAGGGGGAGGCCAAGCAGTTGATAGGGAGTGGGGGTGTGGCTCTGTTGGCTGTGGAAGAAACTGGGGAAGGGCAAAGTCCGGCTGGGCAGAGCAAAGGAGAGATAGAGCAAGGCAGAAGGAATTCAGAGGAACATCCAGGCACACTCCTTCATTCTAGGGCACACAGGGAGGAACGGAGAAGGGAGCAACGTGAGTTGCGTGGCTTATGGGGGAGGAAAGGGCCCTGATTTCCTTCATTAGCTGCAGCTGGGAACACAGTATTGAAAAAGGGAGATTGCGCACAGCAACTCGTGGGAAGCGAATCGTGAGTTATCTTTTATTGTCAAGGCTTATCTGGGGTCCTGGTGTTTTCCCAACTGTGTGTGTTTTGTTGGCCTTTGAAGTCTGCAATTCCTTCTCCTGCCCTGTCCAGTTAATTGCAGCAGCGTCGTTTGTGTGGATTTTTATTTACAGTCTATATGTACTTTGTTTTCCGACTGAATTTCCTCCACTTTAAGACTGTTTTGGGGAGTTTTTTCTCCAGCCGAAGGTAACTGGACACTGGGGGCAAAGTTGAAGGTATTAAAGGGACTTTCCTTACTTATGTGACTGTGTTGCCTTTGTGCCATGCCCCGGGTCATTACACACTGTCTGTATGGATTTTGAACATGTTGCTCTTTATATTAATAAAAAAGAAATCTGCCTCCCACCATCCATCCAGTATTTACCTTGCCTGTTCGCCACGGCCTGTTTGCCTCCGCCGCCTGTTCACTGCCGCCACCCATTCGAGAACAGCTGATTGGTGCCACACGACCCCCCCGCTGCAATATTCGCTGTATAAGATGGACAGACAATTTCCACCCACTGTTTTATTTCGGGGGCGGGGGTGCATCTCATACTCCGAAAAATACAGTCATTCTCCACGCAATCAGCAAAGCATCTTTAAACGACAGTGTTGTGGCAGCTGTTATTATATTCATCACAAGGAGAATGTGGAAATTTATTGCTTTGTCACTGCAAAGAAAAGGATCCGCTTATAAGAAGCTGTGTCTCAGCAGGCGGCAACACCCTGGCCAGCCTTGGAAGCGGAGTAGGGCTCGGCTCACTTGTGAAGGCTCAGGAGGAGAATTCCAGGGCTGTAGCCCAGACTGGAATGCCGAAAACAAGTGTCTGTGTTGGCAATGGCCAGCTCCTCTTGTCTTGTTGCCAAAACAAGTACATATATGTCTCCAAGGACTCACCAGGAGCCAAGCTCTCTTGGATTGTCATTACCAGTCTGTCTAGCCTAGAATCTTTTATGGCCGGATAGTTGAGGCTGTGGTTTCTTGGATTGTGAGGACGGCGACACCTGTTCAGAGTGAGGATGATCCTCTACTTTACTTTTACTTTTACTTTTACTTTTACTTTATTGTCATTGCACCTTGTATAACGAAATCAAACACCATCTTCAATGCACATCATGACCATGACAATAAACACAAACACACATCCTTCACCCTCCACACATTGAACCGAAAACCCCTGACACCGCACCAACACTGCACTATACAGTAGAATTCAAAAGAGCTACTGCCCTGGGATAGAAGCTGTTTTTCAGCCTATTTGTCCTTGTTTTTAATATTCCGTACTGTCTGCCAGATGGTAATAGTAAAAAAAAAAAAAAAAGGAGGTGTCCAGGATGAGATGGATCTTTGAGGATGTTTTGAACTTTCTTGAGGCAGTGGGAGCTATAAAGCTCTTCCAAAGAGGGGAAGAGGGCAACCCGTGATCTTCTGGGCAATGATGTTAACCCTCTGGAGTGTTGTCCTATCTGCCCCTGTGCAATTGGCAAACCATAGTGAGATGCAATAAGTTAAAATACCCTCTGGTGCAGCGGTAGAAGATCACCAGCAGTTTTTCATTCAGTTTATTTATTCATTTGGATGGACTCATAATTCCAAGAGTTGCTCTAGGATACATCCTGGGGAAGCATTGTTGCATGATTCTTATCACAAAATTACAGTCAGAGAAACTGAATGTTGCATCAGGGAAGCGTTACTGCACCAAATTGTGAAAAACGGATTTATGACAGCTCATGTTTGTTATGAGTGTGTCTTGCCAAGTTGGAACTTGGCCTCAGTCAGAGCTGGGAGCTTTCTTTTTCCTTCACTTCCTTTGGCTTTTGAGTGGCCAGTCCAGATCAGGATCCAGAAAAGTAGCAAGGGAGGACTGGAACAAAAACTTTAAACTTCAGCTTGAGTCTCTCTAATCCTGCAACAGTCTTGTTGCCAGAATGCAGTTCTCTAGACAGGAGAGAGACTGGCAGTAATAAACCAGTAATCAGAATAGAGCTGGAAGGGTCCTTGGAGGTCCTCTAGTCCAGCCCCCTGCTCAAGCAGGAGACCCTAAACTATCTCAGACAAGTGGCTGTCCAGTGTCTTCTTAAAAGCCTCCAGTGATGAAGCACCCACAACTTCTAGAGGCAAGCTGTTCCACTGGTTAATTGTTTTCACTTTTAGGAAGTTTCTCTTTAATTCCAGGTTGCTTCTCTCCTTGATTAGTTTCCATCTGTTGATTCTTGTCCTGCCTTCAGATGCTTTGGGGAATACTAAGTTGACATCCTCTTCTTTGCTGCAGCCCCTCAAATGCTGGAATATTGCTATCATATCCTCCTAATCTTTCTTTTCTCCAGACTAGCCAAACCCAGTTCCTGCAACCCGTTCATATGTTTTAATAGTCCCCAGGCCTTTAATCATCTTAGCTGCTCTTCTCCGCCCTTTTTCCAAAGTCTCAACATCTTTTTTTGTAACCTGCTGCCCAAAACTGAATGCAGTATTCCAGGTGTGGCCTTACTAAGGCTGTGTAAAGCGGCACTAAATACTTCACATGATTTTGATTCTATGCCTCTGTTTATACAACCAAAGATTGCATTAGCTTTTTTGGCTGTTGCCGCACACGGCTGGCTCATGTTTAAGTGATTGTCCACTGGGACTCCAAGGTCCCTCTCAGAGGTACTGTTTTTGAGCCAGGTTTCACCTAATCTGTACTTGTAGCTTCAGTTTTTTAAATATCTTATTTATTTATCTATCTCAGAATCAGAATCATAGGGTTGGAAGGGATCTTGGAGATCTTCTAGTTCATCCCCAGCTCAAGCAGGAGACCCTATATCATTTTCAGTCAGGTGGCTGTCTAGTTTTCCTCCCTCCCTCCCTTCCTCCCTTCCTTTTGTGGCCCACCGGGCGGCTAACGGAGGTGGCAGCAGAGTCAGACAGTGAGGTGGTTGGGGAGGAACAAGGACCAGTCCTGGAGGCTGAGGAAGGCTCGGAAGAGGGCTCTGCGTCAGAGGCAGAGATGGGGCCAGGGCAGGTTGGCAGTCATCAGCTGCCTTTGGAGTCGGACAGCAGTGAGGCGGGGGAGCAGCTGGAGCTGGTTCCCAGCCTGCGCATGCACAGAGCTGCCAAAAGGAACAATTACAAACTAAGGGTCGACGTGGGAGTAAGGCCACAGGTGGATGGTGAATGGCCCTTCCCATAGGGATTAAAAGGGGAGGGGGCTTTTGCAGGAAACAATTCATTTGTTCCATCATTGTGAAGATCTGTCTCTGCATCCTAGAGACTCTCTGCTAAGCCCTTCCTTGTCAGCACTGCGTTTGGAAATATTTACTGGGCAGCTTTCCAAGCTAGATAAGGTCTGTGCTCCTAATTACACCCTTGAAAGACTGTTTGCCAGACCTTTGGCTGAATGTGAATGCAAGAAATTCACCTTTGTTGTTTAATAAAAGGGGTTTTGCCGGGACAAAGAGTAGGCTTAGTGCTTTTTGGGGAAGCCTAGGTAAGAACACTTCCTTCCTCAACTCCTAGTGATTTCATGGCATCCATCTTAGTTTTGTTGGCAGTTGAATTCACTTACACACATGTCTTCTTCTGGAATGCGTTTTTAGAAATTCCATGGTGGTCTCCCATCAAAGAGCTAAACAAGGATGGTTTTCCTTCCCTCTTAGTCAATCAATCAATCAGAATAGAGTTGGAAGGGACCTTGGAGGTCTTCTAGTCCAAGAGACCATATGTAATTCCAGACAAATGGTTGTCCAGTCTTTTCTTAAAAAACACCAGTGATAAAGCACCCACAACTTCTGAAGGCAACCTGTTCCATGCTAATTGTTTTCACTGTTAGGAAGTTTCTCTTTAATTCTAGGTTGCTTCTCCCCTTGATTAGTTTCCATCCATTATTTCTTGTTCTGCATTCAGGCGCTTTAAGAATAGGTTGACACCCCCCACTTCTTTGGGGCACTGCCTCAAATACTGGAATACTACTATCATCAAATTCCTTGTGTGTCCAATTACACTTGGCCAATAAAGAATTCAATTCCGTTCAATTCTCCCCTTCCCTTCCCTTCCCTTCCCTTCGGATCATAGAATCAGAGGGTTGGAAAGTACCTTCTGACAATTAGCAAAGTCAGTGGGGAAGCCAGATTCATTTAACAACTGTCCTACTAAGTTAACAAGTGCAGTGATTTGCTTAATAACAGTGACAAGAAAGGTCATAAAATGGGCCAAAACTCACTTAAACAACTGTCTCACTTAGCAACAGAAGTTTTGGGCTCAATTGTGGTCGTACGTCGAGGACGACCTCTACAAAGTAGGCCTACTCATCATGGTATCCTTCAAGTGCTTGGGACTTCAACATTGGCCCCAAGAGCATTGCCAGCAGCAAAGGGACTTCCTAAACATCTGGAAGGCCCCAGTTCTCTCTCTCTGGTTTAAGGCAGTTCCCAGGTTTCTAATACTTTCCCCCCCAAGGTTGCTAGTTTTAAAAAGGCCACCCATGTTTAATGAATACTGTATCTGCTTGTTATCGTGCAAGAAGGATGGTGCGACTCTTAACTGTAAGCAGAACTGCAGATTATAGTGTGCTTGTTTTTCTGGCTGACTTTCCTTTGCTTCCCTAGGCTCTGATTCCTCTGGCCAACGTGGCCATGATAGAATATACCCTGGAATTCCTCACTGCGACTGGGGTGGAAGAAACCTTCGTCTTTTGCTGCTGGAAATCGGCAGAGATCAAGGAGCATTTACAGTAAGGAGCCTTTTCCCTTTATCTTTCATCTATCAGGATTGGAGGTGGCCGAGGACAGATAGATGGCGGTTGTCAGGTAGATGTAACCAAGTGACACCAATAAAAAGAATATTTGTAGTTGTCACTTGTATCCTTACGATTTATATTGACTGTTTCCTAGTATGATTTGATTGCTTATTGAACCCTATGACTATTATTAAGTGTTGTACCTTATAATGCTTGTCTCTTGACAAATGTATCTTTTCTTTTATATACGCTGAGAGCATTTGCACCAAATTCCTTGTGTGTCCAATCACACTTGGCCAATAAAGAATTCTCTTCTCTTCTACTCTACTCTACTCTACTCTACTCTACTCCTCATTCCAACATTTTATTCTATAGACTTCACTTAGTGATCATTTGAAGTTACAACAGCACTGAAAAAAGTGACTTAAGACCATTTTTCACACTCGTGACCATTGTGGCATCTCATTGGTCACGTGATTTACATTCAGATATTTGACAACTGATTCACCTTTATGATGGTTGCAATATCCCCAGGGGTCCTGTGATCACCTTTTTTGACCTTCTGACAAGCAAAGTCAATGGGGAAACCATTCACTTAACAACAGTGCTACTAATTGAACAACTGCAGTGATTCACTTTAGAAATGTGGCAAGAACAGTGATAAAATGGGACAACTTGTTTAACAAATGGCAACATAAACTTTTGAGCTCAATTTTGGTTGTAACTCAAAGACTACCTGTATCAACTTGCCATCTTTGATATCATTCTTTAAATATAGCCCAGTCTGTTAAAATGAGACTTTGGGAACTTGAGGTTACTTATTTATTTATACCTCATGTTTATTATTTCTACAAATAACTCAAGGCGATGAACATACCTACTACTCCTTTCTCCTATGTTCCCCACCACCACCACCACAACCCTGTGAGGTAGTTTAGGCTGAGAGGGAGGAACTGGCCCAAGGTCATCCAGATGGTTTTATGTAGTTCAGAATAGTGATTTAGTTACCCAAACTTGCTCTAAAAGCTAGAAGTTGAATTTGTCCATTGTGCTGACATCGAGCGCAGCTGTGTCTGGGTTTTGGTGCCTTCCAAATGTTTGGACTTCAATTCTCAGCAATGGCTGTGCTGACCTGGGATTTCTGAGTCCTGAAATCAACCCCAGGCAAGGTGTCCTGATTAGAGATAGTGTGATGACCCAGGGCGCAGCACAAAAGCAACGAAGTCACAAAAATAGGTAAAGTCCCTTTAATATCTCCAACTTGGCCCACAATGTCCAATTATCATCGGCTGGAGAAAAAACACTCCAAAGAATAGTTTTTAAAGGGAAGAAATTCCATCTGAGCCCAAAGTACATGTAAATTATAAATAAAAACCAACACAAACCACGCTGCAGCAATTAACGAGACAGGGCAGGATAAGGAATTGTAGACTTCAAAAGATAACGAAACACACACAGTTGGGAGGACACCAGAACTCTAAGACTTGACAAACCAAAATAATCCAGCAACTTTGCCATGTGCAGTTTGCCCTTTTAAACAGTCTTCCCAGCTGCAGCCCATGAAGGGGATCAGGGCCCTTTCCTCTCCTGTAAGACACGTTGCTCCCTTTTCCATTCCTCCCTGTGTGCCCTAGGATGAAGAGTGGGGTGGGCCTGGATCTTCCTCTGAATGCCCAGCTCGACTGCATCCTTCTCCAATTTCCTCCACAGCCACCGGTGCCCCACTCCCACTTCCTGTCAGCTGTTCCACCTCTCCCTCAGAATCAGATTCCAACAGGGGCATGACAGATAGAAACCAGTATATGGTCTGGCAATGGGATGGGAAGCGAATTGGCATTGAGCGTAAAAGTCATACGGAACCAATCCTTGCTTCCTGCAAGTGGGCAAGAAACATATCCATTGACAAGGAGAAATAACTGAATCTAGTGCAGAGGTCTCCAAACTTGGCAACTTTAAGATTTGTGGACTTCAACTCCCAGAATTCCTCAGCCAGCAACTTTAAGACTGGCTGAAGAATTCTGGGAGTTGAAGTCCATAAGTCTTAAAGTTGCCAACTTTGGGGACCCCTGATCTAGTGGATGATGCTGTGAAGCTCTTTCTGTTTTAAAGGAACTTGCATAGGGAGCTTCTTGGCTGGAAGCAATATTAATCAAAAGCACCTTTGTATTTCATCCCAAAGGTGCTTTTTTTCAAGAGGCAACTGGACTTTCTGGTTTTTCTTTGAAGACATACAGAGCTGAAGAAGCTTCTTGGGTGAGAAGCGAAACGTCTTCAAAGAAAAACCAGAAAGAATCCAGTTGCCTTTTGAAGAAAGCACCTTTGGGACAAGCATGAGCTGGGATGACTGAGAATCTCCATAGACTTTGTATAGAATTCTTTTATTGGCCAAGTGTGATTGGACACACAAGGAATTTGTCTTGGTGCAAATGTTCTCAGTGTACATAAAAGAAAAGAGACATTCGTCAAGAGTCAAGAATCATCAGGTGCAACACTTAATAATAGTCATAGGGTACAATAAGCAATCAAATCATACTAGGAAACAGTCAATATAAATTGTAAGGATACAAGTGACAAAGTTACAGTCATACAGTCACAAGTGGGAGGAGATGGGTGATAGGAACGGTGAGAAGATAATAGTAGTAGTATTTCAGAGGTGGTATTTGCCGGTTCTCCCAACTACTCAAAATTTCCGCTATCGGTTCTCCAGAACTGGTCAGAACCTGCTGAATACTACCTCTGGTTAAGGGTGACAATGAATTACATGTCTCAGAATCGGCTTCATACAGGGCACACTGACATGTTCGCTCCTAACAAATCCTTTGAAGTTTTTGAAGCTTGGTCTTGAGGCTCATAATTTAATTTGGGCAACTGCCGGAATCCTGGCGGTTCGCTTGTCAGAAGGTCTTGAAAGGGGATTGCATGACTCCGGGACCCTGCAACCATCATAAATAAATAAAGAATAAATAAATATGAACCAATTGTCAAGCGTCTGTTCACATGGCCATGGGGATGCTGCAAAGCTTGTAACTATGAAAAACAGCCATCAGTCACATTTTTCAGTGCAGTTGTAATTTTGAACTAAACAAATTATTGTAAGTCGAGGACTGGCTGTATTTATATATTCATCTGATCAAAAAAGCCAACAAATCATTTTTCAGTGCATTTCCTGTTGCAGAGGTTCTCATTCCATTGTTTCTGTCTCTGATTTTTCTTTTTTCCTCCCCAGAAACTCTAAGTGGTGCTGCCCGACATCTCCCAACGTCGTGCGGTTTGTCATCTCAGACCTCTATCGTTCCCTCGGCGACGTGTTGCGCGATGTGGATGCCAAGTCTCTTGTTCGTTCCGACTTTATCCTTGTCTCGGGAGATGTGGTATCCAATATTAATATTTCTACAGCTTTACAGGAACACAGGTGGGTGTTCGGGAGAAAGGCGCAGGTAATCCTCGACTTACGGCCGCAATGGAGCCCAAAAGTTATGTCACTGAGCGAGAAAGATGTTATGTGGGTATTGCCCCATTTTACGACCTTCCTTGCCACAGTTGTTAAGGGAATCACTGCAATTTCCAGGTTAATAACAGGGTTTGCTAAGCGAATCTGACTTTGCTTGCGTAGAAAGTGGCAAAGGGGGAATCAGAGGAAACTCAGATGCTTGGGAATTGGCTCCTATTTATGACATCATAAATAGGAGTCAATTGCCAAACTGCAGCCATCATAAATAGGAGTCAATTGCCAAGGTTTTGAATTTCATGTGACCACGGAGATGCCGCAATGGCCGTAAGTGTGAAAAACCATCAGAAGTCAGGTTTTTTGGTGCCGTTGTAACTTTGAATGGTCACTAAAATGTTACAAGTCAAGGCCTACCTGTATGCTAGAAGGGTTTTGTGAGAGCAGACCAGATTTTTGTTTTTAATAAACCATCCAGTCATATCTTTGAAGTCACTTTGAAATGAGATTAGGCGGCAAATAAATTTAATAAATAAATGATATCATTCTGGGAAGTTCCAACAGTCACTAAATGAACTGTTGTAAGACAAGGACTATCTCTATAAGACCCTTCTAGCAGGAATGATATGCTTCTATTTTATCTGTGAGTGTCTATTATTATTATTTGACACAAAGAACGACAGTGTACACAGCAATCGAGATAACTATGCTGGGCTTCATATCACAAATCACTAGTCAAACACTTCCCAAGCATTTAGGACTGCGTGATGTATCGGCGGATTATGTGAGCAGATCCCAGTAAGGTGGCCTTCTGCAGCTGACCAATGGTGATCTTGTCAGCGCCAATTGTTTTTAAGTGCTTGCCTAGGTCTTTAGGCACAGCACCCAGTGTGCCCAGTAGCACTGGAACCACCTGCACTGGTTTATGCCAGAGTCTCTGCAGTTCAATTCTCAAGTCTTGATATCTGGTGATTTTTTTTCAAGTTGTTTCTCATTGATTCTGCTGTCACCAGGTATGGCAATGTCGACGATCCACACTTTTTCTTCTCTACAATCATGATATCCGGGGTATTGTATTCCAAAACTTTGTCAGTCTGTATTAGGAAGTCCCACAGTAGTTTTGCATGCTCATTTTGGACCCCTTTTTTTAGGCTTATGATCCCACCAGTTCTTTGCTACAGGCAAGATGGTAATTGCGACACAAATTCCAATGGAACATATGAGCGGCTGTGTTGTGATGTTTGTAGTCAGTCTTGAGTGATTGTCTTGCAACAGCTCAGGATGTGATCGATGGTTTCATTCGCTCCTCTGCAGAGTCTGCATTTGGGGTCATCAGCAGATTTTTCTATTCCGGCTTTGATTGCATTCGTTCTAATGGCTTCAATCATTATTATTATAATAGTCATATTATTATACACAAAAAATGACAGTGTACACAGCAAACGAGATAACTATGCTGGGTTTCGTATCACAAATCACTAGTCAAGCACTTCCCAAGCGTTTAGGACTGCGTGATGTATCGGCGGATTATGCGAGTAGATCCCTGTAAGGTGGCCTTCTGCAGCTGACCAATAGTGATCATGTCAGCGCCAATTGTTTTTAAGTGCTTGCCTAGGTCTTTAGGCACAGCACCCAGTGTGCTGAGTACCACTGGAACCACCTGCACTGGTTTATGCCAGAGTCTCTGCAGTTCGATTCTCAAGTCCTGATATTGGTGACTTTTTCAAGTTGTTGTCGATTCTGCTGTCACCAGGTATGGCAATGTCGACGATCCACACTTTTTTCTTCTCCACAATCGTGATATCCAGGGTATTGTGTTCCAAAACTTTGTCAGTCTGTATTCGGAAGTCCCACGGTAGTTTTGCATGCTCATTTTCGACCACTTTCTCAGGCTTATGATCCCACCAGTTCTTTGCTACAGGCTAGATGGTAATTGCGACACAAGTTCGAGGCCTTCTGTCTCTTTCTTCAGTGTTGGTCAGCCATAACCAGGTCTTTTCCTTATCTACTTTTCCTTGGCTCTTTTCAAGGAACTGTCCATGCAGTGCTTTGTTACACCAGCTGTCAGCCCGAGTTTGCATCACTGTTTTCCTATATTGATTCTTGGTTTGCTGCACTTTGAACAGCTTCCTCTTGTTGACCTCCATCAAAGCTGGTTCAACACTGTCTTTCACATAATCTGCCAGAGCGTGCTTCTCTTCTTCAACTGTCTGCTTCACTTGCAAAAGTCCTCTGCCGCCTGCTTTTCTGGGCAAATATAGCCTGTCGACGTCACTACGCTGATGCAGCGATTATTATTATTATTATTATTATTATTATTATTATTATTATTATTATTATTATTATTATTATTATTATTATTATTATACAACTTGTTCCTCTCTCCTGGTACAGGACACGGCGTAAATTGGAGAAGAATGTATCTGTGATGACGATGATATTTCAAGAGTGTTCGCCAGGTCATCGGGGCCGATGTCCGGAGGATGATATTATTCTGGTCATGGACAGTGTTACAAAACGAGTGCTCCACTATCAGAGGATGCAAGGGCTCAAGCATTTCGGTTTTCCTATGGTGTGTGTGAACCAACGAGTCAAGCAGCCAGTTTTGCCACACCTCTTAAAGCTGGCAAGGATGTGAAATGCCATATTAAGATCTGTGGACTTCAATTCCCAGAATTCCTCAACCAGCAAAGCTTTCTGGGAATTGCAGTCCAAAAGAATACTGGGAGTTGAAGTCTACACATCTTAAAATGGCTAGGGTTGAGGTACACTGAGTTAATGGCTAACAAAACAGCAAGCCTCCTTTGAAGGCCCAGTACAGTCATACCCTGCTGTGATATTCGTTGAATTTGATACCTGGTGCATTTTGACAACAAAACTTTGTCCCGGTACTGCGGAGTTTGATTCTTACCAGGCTCAAGGTTGACTCTGTCTTCCTGTCAACTCATAAAATATTTCTACAGTCTTTTTAGAGTTGCCAACAGAAAGGGAGGGGGGAGCATTGCGGCAGCTTGCAAACCGAAAGTGCATTCCATAAATATTTTCAAAGATAGTAACTAGGTGACTGAAGTTACTGCCGTGCAAAATTCTAACCGGAGAGCATGATTGAAGACTCTGGGCTATGGATGTGTCCCATTGGAGTATATGAATCATGATACACCCAGGGGCTGGGGGAAAACCAGGGTCAAGGGTGACAAGGAATGATGTGTCTCAGAGTTGGCTACACCCAGGCAGTGCCCAACATTTTAACTCTCAATAAATTCTTTGTTTTGGAAGTTTGGCTTGAGACTCATGATTTAAATGGAGGTAACTACTGGAATCCCGACACTTCCATCCTTCCGAGGTGGGTAAAATGAGGATCCAGATGGTTGGGGGGCAATAGGTTGACTCTTTAAACTGCTCAGAGAGGGCTGTAAAGCACCGTGAAGCGGCATACAAGTTGGAATGCTATTGCTAAGCTGACATTTTTGTGTGTGTGCTTGGGTGAGTGTTGCGTAATTTCCCCCTGTGGCCTACTCTAGTCTCTTCTGGAGACCCAAAATTCCCAGCTAGCAGAGAGTAGCTTTGGCAGTGAATGAATATATGTAGGTCTTCACTGTATTTTTGTTGTTGTTGTTCTTATTCTAGAGCTTGTTTCAGAGCAATGTTGAAGAAGTGCAAGTCCGGAACGATTTGCTAGACTGCCATATTAGCCTCTGTTCTCCCCAGGTACGTGGTATGAAAAGCATTGGGAATTACGAGCAGACCTTGGTTGTGTTCTCTCATCCTGCCAAGTTGTAATTTGGTTAACCATGGTTGGGTGGATGACTCCAGGACACTGCCACCCTCATAAACAAACACATGCCAGCTGCCAAGTGGCCAAATTTTGTTCACATGACCGTGGGGGATGCTAAAACGGTCGTGAGTGTGAAAAATGGATATAAGTCACATTTTCCAGTGCTGTTGCAATTTTGAACAGGTACTAAATGAACTGTTCTAAATTGAGGACTACCTGTAGTGACATACATGTTCCTTTGTGCACTTCCACCTATACAGGTAGTCCATAATTTACGACCACAATTGAGACCCAGATTCATGATGCTGAGTGAGAAATTTGTTGTGAATGTTGTCCCATTTTACGAGTTTTCTTGCTACGTTTGTTAAGTGAATCATTGCAGTTGTTAAATTAGTAAAATAGTTGTTAAGTGAATCTGGTTTCCCCATTGACTGTGCTTGTCAGAAGGTCACAAATGGGGATCACGTCATAAATATGAACCACTTGCCAAACATCCGAAAGTAAATCATGTGACCGTGGGATGGCTGTGAGGGTCATAAGTGTGAAAAGCGGTCGTCAGTCACTTTTTCCAGTACCATTGTAACTTCAAATGATCACTAAGCGAACTGTTGTTAAGTCGAGGACTACCTTTACCTCAGAGGAGACACATTTGTAGTTCTTCATGGCAAAGGTGGAGATTTCTCTTGGCACATTGGTCTCATTTCAGACAGAATTCGCAAAATTAAAGCTGCATAAAACCAACCCTTTTTTGTTCTTCTTTTGCAGGTGGCCGAGCTGTTTACGGATAATTTTGACTATCAAACTCGGGATGACTTTGTCCGTGGCTTGTTGGTGAACGAAGAGGTAAATACGTTGCGGAGGCTTCTGTGGCAGAATGGTGGTCTTGTTCCAAATCGTGAAGGTGTATTTAGGAGAAGGTCCAGGACAACGATGGCTAATGCTTTTGGGCTCGTGCTGAAAATTGTGTGGGCTCACATGCCAGCACCCAGAAGGCAATGTGTGTGCCCCCTGCGCATGCGCGTGTGATCCCCCCCCTTACCTGCATTGCGCACCTCCCAGCTGATTTTTGGCCCATTTGAGGCCTTTCTCGGCCTTCCAGAGGCTCGAGGGAAGCCTCTGCAGCCTTTGGAGGTCGAAAAATGGGCCTGTTTTGTTACTTCTGGTATTTCCGGAAATACAGGAAGTGATGAAATAGGCCTGTTTTTTGGTCTTCAAAGGTTGCAGAGGCTTCCCTCAGGCCTCTGGGAGGCCGAAAAAGGTCTCAAATGGGCCGAAAATCAGCTGGGAGGCACACGCATGCACAGTGCAGGTAAGTTTGGCTGGGGCTTGCGTGCCCACACAAATGGTTCTGCGTGCCACCTGTGGCACATGTGCCACAGGTTCACCACCATGGGTCTAGGAAATGCATCATCAAGGCATTGTGTACTCTGTGTAGAAATACTTTACTCTTCTTCTACTAGTAATAGAATATGTTATGATTGAGTTACAGGTAATAATTTGGCAGAACAAACTTCCATCTGATTTTGGAGTGATTGACAAGAAACGGGTATCTGGAATTCAGAATCATTCAGTGAGCCCTGGTGGCCACATGATTACAAATCTTCACCCATTTTACCACACCAGCCAAAGACCCACTTCCTGAATATAATAATTCATTAACTGTAATAATTCATTAAACTCGTAGGCTGCCTGAGTTTTGGGGGGAGGGGCAAGAATGGCCCCTGTAACACCACTGCTCCTCCAGCTGCACTAGTTGTCGGTCTGCTCCCAGGTGCAATAAATACATAAATAAATAAATTCTGCGTGGCTGAGACCAATAACACACAAAAAAATGGATAACTTTATGTATTTATTAAACTCACATGCTGCCCATCTCACTTAGAACTGACTGAGTAGCCTACAGTCAACAAAAACAGCAAGCTGAAAGATCAAGACAATAAAAAATTTAACGTTAAAATGGACTTAAAAGTTAATAAAGATAGGAAGGGAGCAAGACACACACAGTAGGAGGTGGAGTCTTAATACATTAAACACCTCCAGAATGACACGTCGTCACCGGGCCCCCAGACCTGAGGCCAGAGCCTGGTCTTCAGGCCCTTTCGAAACGCAAGAGGATGGGGGGAGATCTCACCTCAGGGATCTGATGCTCCAGACGGTGAAAAAGCCATGGCCGTGTCTTCTCCTTGATCTCATAAGCCAGAATTCCTTGGCTGATGGGGTCGGAGAAGGCCTCTTCGGCTGGTGTGGCGGGGCAAGGCCCATTAACAACCTTAAGTCGTCAAGTTCATTCTTTTTAAGAAGAGACTGGCCCGCCATTTGCCTGAAATGGTATAAGGCCGTAATGGCGAACCTGTGGCATTCTAGTCGTCGCCCCAGCTCAGCTCTGTCGCGCATGCACACATGCACCTCTCGCTGGCCAGCTGATCTTTGGGTCTCTGCCGTGCATGCGTGGAGGGGAGGGCGCATGAGCAGGGGTGGGTGGCATGTGTGGGGGCATGAACATATGCGTGGGGCATGTGGGTTTGGGCGGGGTGCACACATGGGCCACGTGTGTGGGCGCAGGGGTTCGCACACGCATGTGCAGGGGGCACGGGAAGTCACGCATGTATGCATGGGGTGCTGGAGCCATGCACACATGCATTGCGTTGGGGGTGCGTGTGTGTTGCATTTTGGGGATGCGTGCTTTGGGCGCTTGGTGCCAAAAACATTAGCTGTCAACTAAAAAGATACTCCTTTGGTCTTTTTAGCTGCCAGAAAAAAGGGAGTGGGGATAAACAAGGCATTCTTGAAATGCCTAGATAATCAACTCAGCAGCCCAAAGTTTTCGGAGCATAAGAAGGTTATTGGAGAGCATGATGGATGACTCTTGGAGACGGATGTGTCCTATTGGAGAAGTCACATCCAGGGGGTGGGGGAAAGACCAGGGTCAAGGGGGAAATGTATGGTGTGATTGAATACCGCCTGCACCCAGCCACGCGCCAAGGCAACTTCTAATAAACCAATTTACTTTTTCTGAGATGCAGCTGGAGACTTTTGCTTTGAATGAGGGGGATTTGTGGGAGCCCTGACATTAGCCATCACTGGTATAGGGTCTCTTGTTTGAGCAGGGTGTTGGACTAGAAGACCTCCAAGGTCACTTTCAACTCCTGTTATTCTGTTCTGTTCTTGGAAAAGAAAGTTTTAAGGTCTTTCCTAATATAGCCCTTCTCTGTTCTCCAGGTCCTTGGGAACCAGATCCACATGTACGTGACTTCAGAAGAATACGGCGCCTCCGTTTCCAATTTGTCGATGTACGAGTCGGTGTCCTCGGACATCTTGCAGCGCTGGGTGTATCCGTTGACCCCGGAAATGAACTTCGTCAACGAGAAGCAGAGCTGCACCCATTCCCGCCACAATGTCTACCGGGGTGCAGAAGTTAGCCTGGGCCACGAGAGTGTGCTGGAAGAGAACGTACTCATTGGGCAAGGAACATCCGTGGGCGCGAAGTGCTGCATCACCAACAGTGTCATTGGGCCCAATTGCAAAATCGGTATGTTGCGATGCTCGTAAAGTTGGACCAGTTTCTGGGACCAAGGGGTCCCCGGTCGAGGTTGGTAGGTACAACAGAAAACATGATGAGAAGAAATCTTCATACAGGTAGTCCTCGACTTACAACCATCATCAGAGCCCCAACTTCCTGTTGTTAAGCAAGGCATTTGTTGAGGGAGTTCCGCCCCATGTTCCGACCTTATGTCAGGATTCCAGCAGTTACCCCAATTAAATCATGAGTCTCGAGCCAACCTCCCAAAACTTCAAAGGATTTATTGGAAGTCCACATGTCAGCATGACCTGGGCATAGCCAACTCTGAGACATGTAATTCACTGCCACCCTTGACCCTGGTTTCCCCCCCCCACCCCTCTGGGTGTATCATAATTCATATTCTCCAACGAAACACGTCCATAGCCAAGAGTCATCAATCATGCTTTATGCGGCAGAAGCTTCAGTCATCTAATCAGTCCCTGAAGAAAATATGAATGGGATGTACTTTTGATTCCACACTGCCGCCTGCTCTTTGAAACCCCCCTGCCCCACTTTCTTTCTATTGGCAACTATAAAACGTGTATAGAAAATGTTTTATAAGTTGACACCTTGCTTGACTCAGGCGTTAAGTGAATTGCCGCAGTTGGTAAAGTTAGTAACCTGGTTGTTGAGTGAATCTGGCTTCCTCAATGACTTTGCTTGTCAGAAGGTCACAAAAGCGGATCACGTGACCTGGAGAGACGGCGACCTTCATAAATATGAACCAGTTAAGCGAATCTGCCATTCCCCCATTGACTTTGGTTGTTGGAAGCCAACTGGCCCGTTACAAATGATGATCAACACGAACCCAGGATACTGCAACTCTCATAAATATATGCCGGATGGCCAGCACCCAAAGTTTGATCATGTGACCATTGTGTAGGTAGTTTTTTCCATGCAGTTCTAGCTTCACATGGTCACTAAATGGTTGTAAGTCAAGGAGTGTCTGTAAATCATGACTTCTGGGCTGCAAGACTTTACCTAAAGTGCTAAATAAATATTTTATGAGTTGACACAAGCCACTTTATGCTGTGGGACGGTGAATAGACACAACTAACTTATCTATTGTAAGAAAAACACCTGGATGAGTATGGCATAAAGTGATGGTTTGTTTTTTTGGGTACTGATCAGGTAATGGTGTCCTTCTGGACCGAGCATTCCTGTGGAATAATGTCCATATAGGAGACGGTGTAAGAATCTGTCAGTCCATTGTTTGTGACGAGGCAGAGGTGAAGGAAGGCGTAACGTTGAATCCTCATTGCGTCCTTACTTCCCAGGTGAGTTAGAGGAGGCATGTTTTCATTATTATTTTATTTTTGTTCTGAGAGAGCAATGTTTTTTAACCTCGGTAACTCTTAAGATGTGTGTCCCAAAGGTGATTTTTTTTCCAGAGGCAACTGGACTTTCTGTGTTTTTCTCTGAAGACATTTTGCTTCTCATCCAAGAAGCTTCTTCAGCTCTGACTGGATGGTGGGGAATGGAAGGATTTATAGCCTTGCGGGCAACTGGGTCATTTGCATCCTGTTAGAGGGTCATTGAGGCCACTGGGGGGTTTGTCTGTGTCTTCAGGGTGCTTTTTTTCCTGAGGCAACTGGACTTCCTGTGTTTTTCTCTGAAGACGTTTCGCTTCTCATCCAAGAAGCTTCTTCAGCTCTGACTGGATGGTGGGGAACAGAAGGATTTATACGCCTTGCAGACAGCTGGTCATTTGCATCCTTTGGGGAGGAATATAAATCCTTGTCAAGGCTCCGGTAGTTACCCCCATTTAAATCTCTAGCCTCTAGCCGGATTTTCAAACAAAGCAGATTTATTAGGAGTAAACATGTCAGTGCTGCCTGGGTGGTTTGGTTTCGGGCCTAGGGTTGTGCACACCGCTGACATGTGACCCATCCCCCGCATTGATAGCATTTAATTGGGCTTCGTAGGAGTGCTGGTCTTGGGACCGGTTGTGGTACTGTAGTTCCTCGTTGGCTGGGTGGTCTCTGGTCTGGCTGATCTCTCTCTTTGGTTTCCAGTGGCTTCCTCATGTCGCTGGTGTCAGGATTCCGGCAGTTACTCCAATTAAAATCATGAGCCTCGAGCCACACTCCCAAAACTTAAAAAGACTTATTTGAAATTAACATCCCATATCTGGCATTTGCCTGGGCATAGCCAACTCTGAGATACGTAATTCACTGTCACCCTTGATCCTGCTTTCCCCCCCATCCCTCTGGGTGTATCGTCCACAATCAAACGTCCACAACCAAGAGTCATCAATCATGCTCGCCAATTAGATTTTTGCATGGCAGAAGCTTCAATCATCTAATCAGTCTCTGAAGAAAAATATGAATGGAGCGTACTTTCGATTCCACACTGCTGCCTGCTCTTTGAAACTCCCCCCCCCCTCCCTTTCTGTTGTCAACTATAAAACGTGTAGACAAAATGTTTTATGAGTTGACATTCGGCTCCCCTCACTTCTTGAAGGTGACCTGTACAACACACACAAAATCAAATTGATTGCAGATATGGAAGCTTATGCTCATGACACCACCACCCCTCTTGGCTTGTAGTGCCCCGTAGACTTTTATGGCCATGCGGAAGCAGTCAGAGAGTCGGTTTGGGATGTCCTGATAGGCAGTTACTTGGCTAATTTGCTTGTCTAGGCTTGTTCTGAAAAAAATGAACCAGCATCCGTTCAGGCAAAAAGGGGTAGCTTCCCACTGATCGTCCTGAATTCGCGGATGTGTTCCTTGATGGGTCGCCCTCCCTGCTTTAGGTTCCTGAGCTCATCTTCCACAATCCTTCCGTTCCCCACCATCCAGTCAGAGCTGAAGAAGCTACTTGGATGAGAAGCGAAATGCCTTCAAAGAAGAAAAACAAAGTCCAGTTGCCTCTGGAAAAAAAAGCACCTTTGGGACAACCATGACCTGAATGACTGGGAATCTCCATAGACATCTTAAGATAATGTGGACTTTAATGCCCAGAATGCTAGCTAAGGAATTCTGGAACTTGAAGTCATCACATCTTTGAGTGGGTTGCGAACTCTTTAATGGGGATCAAAGGTGAGAAATCAAAGCATCTTGAGATAGATCAAATGTCACCCACCATTTGCCCTGTCCTTTCTCCAGTCTGCTTCGAATGCATTGGCAGTTCAAAAAGCAGTGTTCTTAATTCATCCGGTGGCTGGCAGTTCACAGAAGCTCTCCAACGGAACCTTGAATGCCCTCTGAAATCAGGGCGGTGTTAAGCACAGGAAATCAGGAGTCCAAGGCCCTTCAAATGAATGTGTAGGTTTATTGTATGCTAAAGCTAGAATCTGAACCACTAGTGGTCAAAACAAATTGGTGGTAGGTAAGAGTCAAAGGAATTCATGGTGGGCTGGACTTATTTCTTGTGCATATGAAGGGACTTGAGACTGATGATGCATTTAACCCCTTCAGCCTAGTCCTCTCCTACAGGCAGTCTCAGAAGGTCCTTATTCTCAAGATTACAACCTGCTCCTATCCTTATCTAAACATATATTATTATCTATATATATATAAAAGCAAAATACCACTCATGCATCATCACAAAATGTCCAGAATTGTAAAGCCTACAAACTTGAAATTTGGCACGTATGTTCCTCTTGGTTTCTAGGGGCTCACTAAGACTGGATTTTTCAAATTGACCATCAGAACATTAGTATTTCGTGTATTATTATTATTATTATTATTATTATTATTATTATTATTATTATTATTATTATTATTATTATTATTATTATTATTATTATTAACATGCTCTGATGCTAAGGAGTTCTCCCCACCTGAAAAGAAACCTGTTCCAAATGCAAAACACAAGCAGAGGAGAAGAGTTTCAGTTTCAGTTTCACAGCAGCAAGCAGCTTTAGTACAGAACAGTTGAGCTAAGCCACGCCCAGGCTCCTTGCTGTCTCCTTGCTCACACAGCAAATACTGCTTTAGTTTCCAAACAGCCCTCAACTCTCACACACTGACAGGACGCTAGCCAGATGAATGACGATGGATGCTGGTAGGCAGAGGCACAATTTTTCCCCTTATTTTCCTCCCCCAAAACTAAGCCCGATCACATAGTTTGGTAGCGAAGCACGGTTAATGAGCCAGTCTCCTTATAACGAAACGCAGCACCCTGTCCTGCTGCTCAGCAAAGAACAAGTGCTCAGAATGAGAGTTGGATGAGAAGCTTGGCCTCATAGCTGATTCTCTTGCTGCTTTGTTAGGGACCTGGATTCCTGACCCCCCAACCTGTGTGAATTGGGGGAGCTTGAAATTTGCAAGCCTTTTTTTGACTTCCCGGAGGAAGTAAAACGTGGAAATGTTGCTTAATTGTAGGTGGTGGTGGGCCCTAACAAGGTCTTTCCAGAAGGCACAGTCGTTTCCCTGCATCCTGCAGATGAAGAAGAGTATGATGAAGATGAGTTCAGTGACGACGAGGATGTGAACAAGGAGAAGAGCAAAGTGAAGCAAAAAGGTAGGGGGAGAACTTGGTCCCCGGGATTTGTTGGAGAGCGAGACTGTTCTCCTGCAGGTTTTCTAGGGAGACCCTGATCCAGTATCTGAGGGGCTACCAGAAACAAGAGGCGGTCAACTTATTCTCCAAAATTACCTGAAGGCAGGACAAGGAGCAACTGATGGAAGCCAGTCGAGGAGAGAAAGCAACCTAGAACTGAGAAGAAACTTCCTATCAGTCAGAACAATTAACCAGTGGAACACCTTGCTACCAGAAGTTGTGGGTGCTCCAGCACTGGAGGTTTTAAAGAAGAGATTGGACAGCCATTTGTCTGACATGGGTTTCCTGCCTGAGCGGACTAGAAGACCTTCAAGGTCCCTTCCAATTCTGTTATTCTCTTCTGCCTTTTTCCCATAGAGTCTTCCTTTGGGAGCCTGCTAAGGATTTAAGGATAAGGATTAATAACTGCTAAGGATTAAGCAGCTGGAGAAAGAATCTGCTTTGAACGAGTAGGTGGGAAGGGGGTGATGATGAAGCGGTGGAGGAAAAGTGGGCTCCAGGCTCTTAACTCTTATTTGGGCACAGTTGAAATCCCCTTTCCAGCCATTTTATTTTACCTAGCTTTTGTTGCTCTCTTGTGATGCAAATACTTTCTTATTTATTTGTTAGATTTGTGTCCTGAGTTTCGTTCAAGAGCTTTAGTTGGTTTATACATAGCTCGCTCTCCTACTTTTTGGCAAAAGAGAATATTTGCAGCTTGGGGTTGAACTGGGGGGGTCCTTGATGCTCTCTGAGCTTTGTGGTTTTCTTGCAGACATTTCATTGCCAAACTAGATAATATCAGTGCTAGCCCCTATTTCTCACCCCCCCCTCCCAATATTGCTCAAGGTATGTTAAGCAGAGAGAGAAATTTAGGGTGGTCGAGAGCGGGCTTGCACCTCAGTATCCTTCAGCCTAGTCCCAGACCTATCAGCACCAGGGAAATCAGGGATCCAGGCAGTTCAAATGCATATAAAGATCTACTGTAAGCAAAAGCTGTCTACAAGAATCTGAACGACTAATGGTCAAGGGAAATTAACAGGAAAATAGAAAGGCCCCGAGAGCCGAAGAAAAGCACCATTAGTGTCAAGCGCGGGAAAATCAGGAAGTCCAAGCAGTTTAAAATGAATGAAGGTTATTGCAAGCGTTCGTTCTCTACAAGAATCTGACCTACTAACAGTCAAAGCAAATTGGTGGTAGATAAGACTCAGCGGAATTCAAGGGGGCCTGGACTTGGATCTCTTGTGGGTGCGAAGGGATTCATGGCCGATGATGCATTTGACTCCTCCCTCGCGCTCAGCCTGATCATCGCCTACGACACCTTTACCATCACACCATGTAGGTTCTCGGCTTACTAGTTCCAGATGCTGCCCCTGAAGTAATTAACCCCACAATAGGTTTTGGTTTGTGAAGATAGACGTATGCCTCATTCATTATGTATGATTTCTGTTGCTTCCTCTTAAACCAACCAGTATTTGAAGCAAAAGGCGCCGCGGTTGCGCAATGGTTAGAGTGCAGGACTGCGGGCTACTTCTGCTGACTGCCGGCTGCCTGCAATTTGGCAGTTCGAATCCCACCAGGCTCAAAGTTGACTCAGTCTTCCATCCTTCCGAGGTCGGTAAAATGAGGACCCAGATTGTTGGGGGCAAGAGGCTGACTGTAAACCGCTTAGAAAGGGCTGTGAAGCAGTGTGAAGCGGTATATAAGTCTGAGTGCTATTGCTCAAAGGCATCCTTACTTAGGCTAGAAGGGATGAGGGCCTAAGACTGCTGTTCCTCAGCCACCATCTTCCTCTGTAGCCAACTTGGTGGTAAAGGTAAAGGTTTCCCTCGCACATTCGTGCTAGTCGTTTCCGGTTCTAGGGGGCGGTGCTCATCTCTGTCACAAAGCCGAAGAGCCAGCGCTCTCCAAAGACATCTCCGTGGTCATATGGCCAAAATGGCTAAATGCTGAAGCCGCATGGAACACTGTTACCTTCCCACCAAAGTGGCCTCTGTTTTTCTACTTGCATTTTTTACATGCTTTCGAACTGCTAGGTTAGCAGAAGCTGGGACAAGTAATGGGAGCTCACTCCGTTTACACGGCGCTAGGGGTTTGAACCGCCGAACTGCCGGCTTTTCTGATCGACAAGCTCAGCAGCCCCTGAGCCACCAAGTCTCTAACTTGGTGCTAGGATCAGAAAAAAAAAATAGCTAATGAGGTAGACTTGTGGGGTCCTTGGTGCTGTAGGACCTTGGCTGTTTTCTTGCAGACGCTTCACTGCCCAAACTAGGTAACATCATCAGTGCTAGAAGGGAAGAGGGTTTGTAGAGAGGAGGAGGAGGAGAAAGAGGAGGAGGAGGACAGGCATTATGGAGGCTTTGGTGCTCTCTGAACTTCGTTGTTTTCTTGCAGACGTTTTATGACCCAAACCAGGTAACATCATCAGTGCTAGAAAGGAATGAGGGAGGAAGAGGCAGGGAGGAGGAGGAGGAGGACCAAGTTCTGAGAACAACAAGGATCTCTCGTTTCAGCTTTGAGCCACAGATATTCTCCTTTAGGGTAGATTTTTTTGGGGGGACTGCTTGTCAACACACCCATTTCTTTTGTTTAGTTGGGTGCTTTTCTCCCCAACGATGGTTAATCAAGCCAACGTTAATTTTCTACTTCAGGCTACAACACCGAAGAGGTTGGCTTACAAGGCAGAGGTTACCTTTGGAAAGCAGCCGATGAAAGCGACGCGAACCAGGAGGAGCAAAGACAAAGCCTTTGGGGTAAGCAGGATATAGGAAAAATGGGATTCCGAATGCCGTGACCGGCACGGAATGGCGGGTAGTCCCACGGCCCTCCGCGATTCTTGAAAGTGGCAAGAATTGACAAGAAAAGTGGTGCAGCAGCGGGAATGAGGCAACTGGCCACCGCCAACTTGTAGCAGGTGAACTTGCCACGGCCAACTCTCCGCGAGGCAACTCGTTGCGGGACAATTTTAGCCCATTCCATGATTTGGAATAAATTAAGAATTGTTTTAATTTTTGCCCTTCGCGTTTCATGCTGTCCCTCCTTTTGCATCCTTTCTTTAATGATACTGTTCCGCCATTTCTTTGATGTTAGTGTAACTCTTGTCCCGCAAGGAAGTTGTTCTGTGGCGAGTTGCCCTGCCGCAAATTGCTCGTGGCAAGTTGGCCATGGTGGGTTGGCGGTGGCAGGTTGGTGACGGTGAACTGGCTGTAGCGAATTGTCATAGACCCACAGCAGCCTTTGGAGCAGGGGTGTGATGACCCAGGGTGGGATACAAAATAAACACAGTCACAAAAAAACAGGTGAAGCTCCTTTTATTCCTTCACTTTGCTTCCAAGCTCCAAATATCCTTGACTGGAGACAAAAAACTCCCCCACAAGCAGTTACAAGAAGGAGGAAATGCCGTTTAAATTATAAAGAGTAAAAAACAACACAAACTAGGCAAGATAAGGGCTGGAAGACATCCACAGATATCAGAATACCCACTGGGAAGGATGCCAAACTCAGAGAGGAACCATAAACTAGAGATATTTCCATGCTTTGTTTCCAGCACTCGCCTGTACGCATGTCCGTCCTCTTATCCAGTTGTCACAGCTGCAGCCCATGAAGAAGATCAAGGCCCTCTCCTCCCGAGTAGACCACGTCTCTCCCTTATTCTCTCCTCCCTGCGTGCCCTAGGATGGAGAGGGGATGGGCCTGGGTCCTCCTCTGACTGCCCAGCCGGCCTCTGCCCTTCCCCAGCCTCCTCCACAACCTCCGGAGCCACACTTCCACTCCCTGTTGGCTGTTCCTCCTCTCCCTCAGAGTCAGTCTCCACCAGGGGCATGACAAGGGGTCTCCAACCTTGCCAACTTTAAACCTGGCTGTTCTGACCCAAGTCTCATTCAAATCAAATAAACCCAAAAAACATAAAAGTAACCCTTTTTAATGTGTCTCTGTGAATTCTGTTCATTCACAGCAAAAAGTCATTAAAACTAATTGTCCCAGACAAGAGCAAACCCTTTCAAGGTTATGAAAGGCAGCCAAGAACACAAGATTAATTGCAGGGAAATATCCAAAACCAAAAGTCTCCGAAAACAAACCAGAATAGACAGGACTTCCACAAGAACTTGGAGTTGAAAGAACGTCTTTGCTTCCTGCAAAGAACCCAACCCCTGAGGGCTGGCTTTTATCCCTTATGGGAAGGGCCATCACCTTACAGCCTTACTCCTGAGTCACCCGTGCTGCTGCAGCTGCTCTTTCCTTTGAGTAGCCCTGCACACACATGTACTGGGCACAGGTTCCTCGGGGTTCTCTGCATCACTGCTGCCAGACTCCACAAGCTCCGAAGGCAGCACCCCACTCTCCGATAGTCCTGGCCCCATCCCTGCACCACACGCAGGCCCCTCATCTGAGTCCTCGCTCTCAGAGACCTCAGCTGTCCTCACCTGCTGCCAGCGAACCACAACACTGATGGACTTCAACTCCCAGTTAGTAACAAATCCATGTGGTTGTTAAGTTAGTAACAGGGTTGTTAAGTGGCTTCCCTATTGACTTTGCTTCTCAGAAGGTCACAAAGGGGAATCACGTAACCCTCAGGACACTGCGACTGTCATAAGTACGAGTCAGTTGCCAAGCATCTAAATTTTGATCACGTGAACATTAGGATGCTGCAGCGGTTGTAATTGTGAAAAACTGTCGTTTAGCTCCTTTTTTTCAGTGACTTTGAACAGTCACTGAACGAACTGTCGTAAGTCGAGGACTACCTGCATTCCAGGACAAGAGTCATTCAAGAACCAGTTTTGTAAGAACGACAGTAGCAGGAAAGAGGTTGATAAAAATATAGTCCTTGACCTGAAAATACTGGATAGAAACACGAATTTGTGAAAAAGGGTGCTGGAGCGAAATCCGAGAACTTCAGAAGATTTCTTTCCTCCCATCTTAACTAGGCCTCACCGTAAAGACCGAAGAAGAAAGTGAGTCTGAAAGTGATATGAGCTTTGGGTCTGAGCAGATGGACAGCCGGACAGCTTCCCCTCAGATGGACGACATCAAAGGTAATCTTGTTCCTCTCTCTTGTGGCAGGGCGTTGACTCTTAAATGCACCTCTCCTGCATGACATTAAAGGAGAAACTGACTTGAGTATGAGGGGAAAAAGCTTTCTGGCTTTCAAAATGGAGGCCAAAGGTTGCTTTTTATCAGCTCTTCATCCACCTGAGTAGTCACTCAGCTTCTAATCTGCTCTTGATTTCAGTTTTCCAGAATGAGGTGTTGGGGACTTTGCAGAGAGGTGAAGAAGAAAAAATCTCTTGTGACAACTTGGTTCTGGAGATCAACTCTCTCAAGTAAGACATTGGTCAGGGTTTTGTGACTTTAGGACAGGGCTCTTCAATCTTGACAGCTTTAAGACTTGTGGACTTCAACTCCCAGAATTCCTCCTCCAGTCATGTTAGCTCAGGAATTCTGGGAGTTGAAGTCCACAAGTCTTAAACTTGCCAAGTTTGAAGACCCTTGCTTTAGGAGAAAGTGGTGCTTTCCAGAGACAGGTTTGGGCCAAGACCTGATTAGCAGAGATGTAGGTGGCCAATCTCCCACTTTGTGCACATAAACATTTGGTTTATTTTTAAAATTTAAACTCGGGTATTAGTAGTTATTTCAACGAAATTTTGTTCTGGACATGCATTTGTTTAGTCAGTTTAAATGTTTAGTCCTGCTCTTCTCTGTATATAACTTGTATTGTGTTATCAATGTATAAAATACAAAGAAAAATTAAAAAAAGAAATTAAGGGAAGGGAAAAGGGGGGAAACAAAATATGAGGTACAAGGGAAGAAAGAAAATGGCATTGACTTTCTCCACAATACAAGATAACATTACAACCTCAACTTTTTTTACTTTTATACATTAGTATATAACTGGGCATTTCGAATAAAATAGAATAACAGAGTTGGAAGGGAGCTGGAGATCTTCTAGAACAGTGGTCGCCAACCTGTGGGCCAGGGACCACTGGTGGTCTGTGAGAAAATTTTGGTGGTCCACAGAGAAATGTCACCCCCAGAGCACTCCCCAAAGCAGTTAATCCAGGCTGCACAGGAACACAAGACTGTGCTGCCCACATGGCTCGCGGGAACACAAGGCTTGCGTTGCTTGCATTGCAAACAACACAAAGTAGTGAGGGGAGGGGAGAAAGGGGGGGGGAATTTGCTCCACTTGCCCCACGCGTTTCACCTGGCCACTGGGCTGCTTCTTTCCACTTCTTTCTTCTACTTTTGGCTGCACACAAGGAAAGCAGCAAAAGTCTTTCTTTCTCTCCCCCAAACTCTGCCAGAAATGAGTCTTTGGGACCCTGCAAGGCCTCCTACTCCAAGAGGCTGCGCCGGCAAAGACTCATTTCTGGTGGAGTTTGGGGGGAGAGAAAGAAAGACTTCTGCAGCTCCTGCTGCTTTCCTTGCATGAAGCCAAAAGTCTCTCTCTTTCTCTCTCTCTTCCTGAGAACGGAGCTGGAGATGGTATCCTGCGATCCCAAATAAAGAATGATCAATCGGTAGGAAAACAGGGTGGGAAATTTTCCTGCAGACTTTTTTTTGGATTTTCCCAGGGTCTCTGGTCGCGGGATTTAAAATTATGAGTTTGGTGGTCCCTGACGTCCAAAAGGTTGGCGACCCCTGTTCTAGTCCAACCTCCTGTTTAGGCAGGAAACCTGTACCATTTCAGAATGTGTAATGTACCTAGCATATTGGAGTCAGAGCCATACAGAAAAACAATAACACAGATAAACAAAATGTCCACTATGGCAGAAGACAAATCTTTTTTTTTCCCAACCATAAGTGCTTCACTGAATCAAAACAAATTTCTCCCTCTAGAGCAGGGGTGTCAAACTCGATTTCATTGAAGGCCGCATCATTTCTATAACAACACATCTATCTAATCAGCAAAACCAAAGTCAAAGTTTAATTTTTTTCCCTATCACAAGCACAAAATCTAGAAGTGAGATCCAAATTAAAAAAAAAAACCACAGATGTATTCTCATTGAACAGAACAATTGATTTAACCGTTACTGCTTTATTTTCCTTGCTGTTGAAATCATATGTACATCTGTTTCGTCCCACTCTTGAATCTGTGCTCCTGTCATGCCCCTGTTGGAATCTGATTCTGAGGGAGAGGTGGAACAGTGGGCGTGGGGCTCCGGTGACTGTGGAGGAAACTGGGGAAGGGCATAGTCCGGCTGGGCATTCAGAGAAAGACCCAGGCCCACCCCCTCTTCATCCTAGGGCATGCAGGGAGGAATGGAGAAGGGAGCAACGTGGCTTATGGGAGAGGAAAGGGCCCTGATCCCCTTCATGGGCTGCAGCTGGGAAAATAGGATAAAGAGGGTGTTTGCGCACAACTCCTTGCTGGAAGCAAAGCGTGAATTATTTTGGTTTGCCAAGTCTTATCTGAGTTCTGGTGTCCTCCCAACTGTGTGTGTTTCATTATCTTTTGAAGTCTTCAATTCCTTATCCTGCCCTGTTTCATTAATTGCTGCAGCGTGGTTTGTGTTGGTTTTTATTTATAATTTATATGTACTTTGGGTTCAGACAGAATTTCTTCCCTTGACAAACTGTTTTTGGAAGAGTTTTTTCTCCAGCCGATGATAACTGGACATTGGGGGCCAAGTTGGAGGTATTAAAGGGACTTTACCTATTTTTGTGACTTCGTTGCTTTTGTGCCATGCTCCGGGTCATCACAGCTCCTTTGGAGATCGTTCATGTTCATACAGTGTCAGAAAAGGTGTACATTGTCTAAGACAGATGAAACAAAGAAAGGTTGGCATGATCTGTAAATAACAGGGACGACTGTTAACATTTCTCCTTCCCTTTGCAGATTCGCCTACAACATTGGCCTGAAAGAAGTGATGGCGATACTGAGCAAAGTTGTATTGGAATATCCTCTACAGCAGATGAACGCGGAAAAGGATCCTCAACATTATTGCACCTTGGTAGTCCCTGTGAGCATCCATCTTCCCTTGGTTTAGCCTGCCTTTAAATTCATTGAGGGTTTCTTCTGCCCAGAGTTCAGGGGTTGGTTGTTTCAGACAGGTAGGTGAGCTGAAAGCTGCAGGATGCACTGCTAAGGTGCCAAGGAGTCTTGTTCATTTACAAATTTCTTCATTAAAATTGTTTTGTTTTGTTTTTAAAAAACCCACAGAACAATATTAATTTTACTGCTTTTTAAAGCAGTAAATTGTATCTTCTTGGCATGTAATGTTTCTTGGTCATTCTTTGTGGGTTGCGGGTGCTTCATCATTAGAGGTTTTTAAGAAGAGACTGGACAGCCACTTGTCTGAGATGGAATAGGGTCTCCTCCTTGAGCAGAGGGTTGGACTAGATGACCTACAAGATCCCTTCCAGATTCTATTCTATTCTAGAATAGAAATAGAATCGGATAGAATAGGATAGGATAGAATAGAATAGAATAGAATAGAATAGAATAGAATAGAATAGAATAGAATTATTTATTGGCCAAGTGTGATTGGACACACAAGGAATTTGTCTTGGTGCATATAGAATAGAAATAGAAATAGAAATTAGAATAGAATAGAATAGAATAGAATAGAATAGAATAGAATAGAATAGAATAGAATAGAATAGAATAGAATAGAATAGAATAGAATAGAATAGAATTATTTATTGGCCAAGTGTGATTGGACACACAAGGAATTTGTCTTGGTGCATATAGAATAGAAATAGAAATAGAAATTAGAATAGAATAGAATCGGATAGAATAGAATAGAATAGAATAGAATAGAATAGAATAGAATTCTTTATTGGCCAAGTGTGATTGGACACACAAGGAATTTGTCTTGGTGCATATAGAATAGGAATAGAATAGAATAGAATAGAATAGAATAGAATAGAATAGAATAGAATAGAATAGAATAGAATAGAATAGAATAGAATTGAATTCTTTATTGGCCAAGTATGGTTGGACACACAAGTAATTTGTCTTGGTGCAAATGCTCTCAGTGTACATAAAAGAAAAGGTACGTTCATCAAGAGGCAATCATCAGGTACGACACTTAATAATATTCATAGGGTACAAAAAGCAATGAAATCATGCTAGGAAACAGTCCATATAAATTGTAAGGATACAAGCGACAAAGTTACAGTCATACAGTCACAAGTGGGAGGGGATGGGCGATAAGGAGTGATGAGTTTAACAGTACTAGTAGTGCAGACTTTGTAAATAGTTGAACAGTGTTGAGGGAATTATTTGTTTAGCAGAGTGATGGCGTTCTGGGAAAAACTGTCCTTGTGTCTAGTTGTTCTGGTGTGTAGTGTTCTATAGTGTCATTTTGAGGTAGTTGAATAGTTTATGTCTGGGATATGAGGGGTCTGTAAATATTTTTACAGCCCTCTTTTTGACTCGTGCAGGATACAGGTCCTCAATGGAAATTGTGGAAATTGTTTTTTCTGCAGTCCTAATTATCCTCTGGAGTCTCTGTCTATCTTGTTGGGTTGCAGCACCAAACCAGACCAGTTATAGAGGTGCAGATGATAGGCTCAATAATTCTTCTGTAGAACTCTGTAGAAATAGAGCTATTCTATTCTTATTCTAATTCTAGTCCTAGTCCTATCATTTCCATTCCATTCCTTTCCAGATCTACTAACAATTTTCAATTCCAAATTCTTCGATATATTTATCTACTT
Organism: Notechis scutatus; assembly: GCF_049901735.1. NCBI lineage: Eukaryota > Metazoa > Chordata > Lepidosauria > Squamata > Elapidae > Notechis > Notechis scutatus. The sequence continues at coordinate 164,117,803 of NC_142012.1, read as the reverse complement.
AAGCCCCCCCCTTTTAGCATTCAGCTATCTTTCTCCCCTCTCTCCCAGTTGCTGAAGAATTGGGCTCCGCTCTTCAAGAAGTACATCAAGCGAGCATCAGATCACTTGGATTCTTTGCATGCCATCGAAGAGTTCTTCTTGGAACACGAGAAGCTGACCACGGTTCTGGCCAAAGTAAGCTTCCCATGGGTGTTGACAGGCTAGCTGGAGGTTGATCCCGGGCTGAATAATGAATGAATGACCTGTTGGTTGAACTGGGATTTCCTTCTGTCTCTTAAATCCATGGGAAGGTCCCACGTTCCTGTCACCAAAGTTGAATGAAGGACCTGCCTGCCAATCCCTGAAAGGTTTCTGAATTGCTTGGCCAGACATTGAGTTCACCCAGTTAGGCTAGCACAGGGGTGGGCAAACTACGCCCGCGGGCCACATCCGGCCCGTTGGTCTGTCCAATGCGGCCCGCCCCTGAAAAAAAATTGCTGCCATTGGTCTGTCCAATCCGCCCGCCCTGAAAAAAATCGCTGGGCGTGGCGTATTGCCCTGTGCCGCGTGGCCCCCAAAGCTGCAAAACAGTGCGGAGCGATCTAGGGGTAGGAAAGAAAAGAAATTTGCAAAGGCCTCGGCTGGGAGTTCGAAATCACCTTCGAGTGCAACCTCTCCGAAGGTGAGTCCCGCCGATCCCCTTTTTTCCAGGGCTTCCAGGCTTAAACTTTGCAAAGGCAAAGCTTGCAGGCTGGAGCATCTTCCCGCCAAGGAGTGGGAAGGGTTCCACCCGGCGGGCGGGCGGGCTGCTTGGAGCCACCTAAAACTAGGCCGCTGCTGGTGGAGCCTTGCCCTGCCTTGGTGCCCGTTTCCTGGCTCGGCGGTCCTGCTCGGGCGGCACTTTAAAAGCCTGCTCCCAGCACCGAGCAACTTCCCAGCAACTTTCCGCTTCGTTTTAACTCGCGGGCGCTCGCGCCTGGCCCCGAGATGCGCGGCGGAGGGGAAGCCCGGCGGGCAGGCGGGCAGGCGGGCAGCTTGGAGGAGGCGACCGGCGGCGCTCCGGGCTTCCCTCCGCCGTGCAGCTCGGGGCGGCGCAAGCGCCCGCGACCAAACAAAGCCAAAGTTGCTGGGAAGTTGCTCGGTTTTCCGGGCTTCCAGGGCTTTGCAAAGGCAAAGTTTGCAGGCTGGAGCGTCTTCCGCCGAGGAGCGGGAAGGGTTCCACCCGGTGGGCAGGCGGGCTGCTTGGAGCGGGCTGCCGTGCAGCTCGGGCGAGGCGCGAGCGCCCGCGAAGTTAAAACGAAGCCGAAAGTTGCTGGGAAGTTGCTCGGATTTCCGGGGCTTCCAGGCTTAAACTTTCCTTGGGCGGCACTTTAAAAGCCTGCTCCCAGCACCCGAGCAACTTCCCAGCAACTTTAACTCGCGGGCGCTTGCGCCGCCCGACGCCGCACGGCAGCCCGCTCCAAGCAGCCCGCCCGCCCATCGGGCGGAACCCTTCCCGCCTCCTCGGCGGGAAGACGCTTCCCGCCTGCAAACTTTGGAAGCCCTGGAAGCCCCCGAAACCTGAGCAACTTCCGGCAACTGGCTTTTAACTCGCGAGCGCTCGTGCCTGGCCCCAAGCCACGCGGCGGAGGGGAAGCCCGGTGGACGGGTGGGCGGACTGCTTGGAGGAGGCTCCGGGCTTCCTCTCTGCCAGGCACGAGCGCCTGCGAGTTAAAAGAAAGCCGAAAGTTGCTGGGAAGTTGCTTGGGCTCGGGCTTCAGGCTTAAACTTTGCAAAGGCAAAGTTTGCAGGCTGGAGCATCTTCCCGCCGAGGAGCAGGAAGGTTCTACGCCCGGCGGGCGGGCGGGTTGCTTAAACTTTGCTTGGGCGGCACTTTAAAGCCTGCTCCCAGCACCCGAGCAACTTCCCAGCAACTTTCGGCTTGCTTTTAACTATGCGGGCGCTCGCGCCTGGCCCCGAGCTGCGTGGCAGAGGAAGCCCGGGCGGCCGGGCGGGCTGCTTGGAGGAGGCGACCGGTGGTGCTCCAGCAGCAGCAACAGGCAGTTTTGCCCGGCTCCGCTCAGGTTTCCGGCTGGGGCTGTCAGGAGTTGCTACCGCCGGCGCAGCTCGTGCGGCTCCAGTCCCGCGTTGCCTTGGGAAGGAAAAGGCAAAACCAGGAGCCACTGAGCCTGAGCCTCCAGTGCCGCTGCTCCCATTGCAAAGCACCGCCACGGCTCTTCCTTTTTGCCTTTCCTTCCCGAGGCAACGCGGGACTGGAGCCGCGCGAGCCGCGCGCCGGTAGCAACTCCTGACTCAGGGGCCTCCGAGGGGAGGGGAAGGAGGAGAAGAGGGGAAGGGTGGGGGGCGATTCCCAAAAATCTTGTGCTGACCCGGCCCGTCTGTCAAATTTTAAAAGTCAATGCGGCCCCCGAGCCAAAAAGTTTGCCCACCCCTGGGCTAGCACCTCTGCCTGCACCTTGCTTGTTGAAAATGAGTACAGGCGGTCCTCAAATTAAGACCACAGTGGAGCCTAACATTTCTACTGCTAAGCGAGACAATTGAGTTTTTGGCTTTGATGACCTTTCTCGCCACAGCTGTTAAGTGAATCACTGCAGTTGTTAAGTCAGTAACCCGATTGGGGTTACTGGGGTCATGTTAAATATTTTAAAGCAAGGAGAATGCCGTGTACAGGTAGTCCTCGACTTACGACCTCAGTTGCAACCAACATTTCTGTGGCTAAGCGAGACATTTGTGAAGTGAATTTTGCCCCATTTGACTACCTTTCTTGCCACCACTGTTAAGTGGATCACTGCAGTTGTTAAAAGTTAGTAACCCAGTCGTTAAATGAATCTGGCTTCCCCATGGACTTTGCTTGTCAGAAGTTCGCAAAAGGGGATCACGGGACCCCTTTACTTTTTACCTTTACTGTGAAGATAATGGTCACAGTAGGCTAGAAGTCAAGAATGGACAATAAACTTTTCTGGGTAGCAGAATCCAGATAGGACTTTACAGTTTTCACCTAAGAAATGCTTAAGCAGCTGCCAAGAGAGTTATCCTCTTTAGAATTTACATATCCTGTTTCCCTAAAAATAGGACCTACCCTGAAAGTAAGTCCTAGCTTGAATTTTACACGTGCGCCCAATATAAGCCCTACATCCTAATTAAGATCCTGCCCACTCCAGAGTGGATGGGTAAAAAATTAAGCTAGGGTCGGGATGGGGTGTGTGGAGCTGCCCTACTACTTACCTTTGACCAGTTGTAGCCAGGCTTTGCACACCCCGACACCTGCCTGGCTGGCCCATTTCTCCTGCACCAGCAAGGCTGGCAAGGCTTTCCTGAAGGCCTCTAGCTGATAACCAAGCTCTGGATCAATCCAGAGCTCTGTTATCGGCTGTAGAGGCCTTCGCGAAAGCCTTGCCGGCCACAGAAGAAGGAGTTCCTGAAGGCCTCTGACAGCGAAAAGGAGGGCAGGGCGATGCATGTAAGTGAGGTTAGTCAGTGCATGACATCTCCCGAAAATAACACCTGGTGCCTTTTTTGTTGGCAAAATAATATTTTTTATTAAAAATAAGAACACACACATACATACATACATACATACATACATACACACACACACTTTGCATTTTGTCACTGATCTTCTCATTAGCCTTTGGTTGTTTTTTTAAACTCTTTTAAGTTTTATCATTGGTAAAACATTACATCCTTCCGAGGTTGATAAAATGAGGACCAAGATTATTGGGGGGCAATATGCTGAATCTGTAAACCGCTTAGAGAGGGCTGTAAAGCAATGTGAAGTGGTATATAAGTCTAAGTGCTATTGCTATTAAAAAATCACTTGCGTTGAGTCATCCAGTTCATGGTTGTCCCAAAGATGCTTTCAAAACTACAACTGGAATTTTTTTGAATTTTCTCGGAAGAGCCAAGTTTGACCTGAAGAAGCTCCTTGGATGAGAAGCGAAATGTCTTCAGGAAGAATCAAGAAAGTCCAGTTGTCTTTTTGAAAGCACCTTGGGGACTTCGCTGTACAACTCTTTATTTCATTTAGCACTGTGCCTGCCTTCCTGCCTTCCATGCATTACAAGCCCAGCTTCTTCTGTCATCCTTCCAGGTCCTGATGACTTTCTATCAACTGGAAATCTTAGCAGAAGAGATGATTCTAACCTGGTTTTCTGAACGGGACACATCAGATAAAGGCAGACAGCTTCGTAAAAACCAGCAGGTGAGTTACCATCATTGGGGAAGATTTTGTGAGGCGTTTCCATCACACGTATTTGTACCTCATCCCAAGATGGCGGATGGTTTACCAACATTAAAACAGAATAAAAACAAACACAGTAGCTTACATAAAAATAGCTATAAGCAGAATACGTAAAATCAAATCCAAACATAACCACATCCAATTATCACCCATTTAAAAAACCCATTAAACAGAATCGTGCTTACTGCCTTACAGAAAACCAAAACCTAAGGGAACAGGTATTGCGATGACCCGGGGTGTGGCACAAAGGCAACACAGTCAAATAAGCTAGAAGAGTCCCTTTATTACCTCCAACTTTGCCCCCAATGTCCAGGTTACCTTCAGCTGGAGAAAAACTCTCCTAGGAACAGTCTTTAAGTGGAGGAAATTCAGTCCGAAAATGAAGTACATACAAACTGTAACTAAAAATCCAAACAAACCATGCTGCAGGAATTAACTTGACAGGGCAGGATAAGAAATTGCAGACTTGAAAGCACAGCAAACACACACAGTTGGGAAGAAACCAGGAGCACAGATAAGCCTTGACGATACCAGATAATTCACGATTTGCTCCAAACAGTTTGTTTTGCGCAACTTCCCTTTTTAAACAGTATTCCCAGCTGCAGCTAATGAAGGGAATCAGGGCCCTTTCCTCCCTCGTAAGCTACGCAACCCACGTTGCTCTCTTCTTGGTTCCTCCCTGCGTGGCCTAGAATGAAGAGGGGGTGGGCCTGGGTCTTTCTCTGAATTCCCTCTCTCTTGCTCTACCTCTCCCCTGCTTTACCCGGCCGGACTTTGCCCTTCCCCAGTTTCTTCCACAGCCAACGGAGCCACACTCCTACTCTCAAACGGTCCCTAAATGAATGGTGGTAAGTCAAAGGACTACCTGTTCCAAGTAATAAATCCATTTCAAGCAACACTCAAAGGCAAGTAGATTCCTCAAAGAATAGCTGTCAGGGCTCCGACAATCCACCCCCATGCGAATCATGAATCTAGCCACATCTCTCAGAGTTTTAAAAAAATCATTTATTAGGAGTGAACATGTTGGTGTTACCTGGGTGCAGCCGACACCGAGACACATCATTCATCTCACCCTTGACCCTGGTCTTCCCCCACCCCCTTGGATGTATATTCTCCAATGGGACACATCTATAGCCAAGAGTCATCAATCATGCTCTCTCTCAGATCAAGGGAGGTACTAATACGACTCTATAAAGCCTTAGTAAGACCACACCTAGAGTACTGCATCCAGTTTTGGTCACCACATTATAAAAAAGATGTTGAGACTCTAGAAAAAGTGCAGAGAAGAGCAACCAGGATGATTAGAGGACTGGAGACTAAAACATAATGAATGGTCAGAGGAACTGGGCCTGGATAGTCTAGGGAAGGACCAGGAGAGACATGATAGCGGTCTTCCAATATTTGAGGGGCTGCCACAGAGAGGAGGAAGGGGTCAAGCTATTTTCTAAAACACCTGAAGGCCAGACAAGGAATAATGGATGGAAACTGAACAAGGAGAGATTTAACCTGGAAATAAGGAGAAACTTTCTGACAGGGAGAACAATCAACCCATGGAACAGAAGTTGCCCTCGGAAGTTGTGGGAGCGCCATCACTTGAGACCTTCAAAAAAAGATTGGACTGCCATTTGTCAGAAATGGTGTAGGGTCTCCTGCTTGGCCGGGGGGGTTGGACTAGATGACCTATAAGGTCCCTTCCAACTCTGATTATCTGTGATCTGTTAGCCAGTCCTTGAGTATTGAAGATTTGTCCTGAAATGAATATGAACTCCAGCTTTCTATCTGACAAGAAAAGCTAAAAGCCAGGCATGGTTAGAGTTGGGTTCCTTTTATTAACATTATCATGAGACACACCACACCACACCTAGGCCTATACGCAGTTCTAGTTCTAACCCGTTATCCCTAAATGCTATTAATCCTATAACATGTCTACATCCCTACCCTATTCCGACCCTCAGTAACTCATCCCCGCCTCACTATGGAGCCCTTCACTCTCCAGTAATAATCTTGCGTGCCAGAAGCTTCTAGGCCGCCTAGCAATTATCTATGAAAATATTTAAGGTATGCATTACTCCCCCGCCACTCCCTCTTTCTGCTGACAACTCTAAAAGACCAGAGAAATATTTCTGAGTTGACAGTAGCTTTATTGGAAATATATTGGCACCTATCTGGTGAAAACTGACTCTGAAAAGTCCCACGGTTTTTCACCTCATTAAAAGTAAAAAGTTTTTCTCTCAACCCGTCAGTCAGTCACATGGTCCAATCCAGGGGGCTGCCTGAAGGTCCAGTGACGTCACTCCTCCTTCCTCCGATCAGGTGCAAGAACATTCTTGGGTCCCAAGAGAAAGTATTTTTATTGTCAGCTTTGGAGGCAATATTGAGATTCAATGCTCCCATGCTGCCACAATTGAGCCTGAGAAAGTGGGAGGGGGGGGGGGGAATTCATTGGAGTATATCTGGTTAGACAAAATAAAATTCTTTTGTTGGTTCAAGGTCACCGAGTGTGGTGCATAATGAAACGGGAATCTTACTTTAGGGCAGATGGTGATTGGGCCGTGTTGTAGCTAAGGGGGGATGGATTTGTAGTTTTCACTTTTTCAAGGAAGCCCGAAACTTTCAGATTCGGGATTCCACAGATGTGCCAGTTACTATCCAAATAAAGATACTTTGGAGAGACGTCCGTTTAGAGTTATTGATTGGAATGGAGGGTTTGCTGGAACACTGACATTATCCCGAATCTGAACGTTTCGGGCTTCCTTGCAAAACTCAAAACTACGAATCCACCCCCTGACATTTAATAAACGCTGACATTTATTTTGACTACACAACCCCAGCTATCTCTAATTTCACCAGCCCCCCATCCCTCACCTCCAGTGTGGCACCACTGAAGCTCCAAGATGGCTTCGGCCAGGCCAGCTTCAGGGATTGAACACCTGCAGTTGAAATCCACGATCTGAAGTGCAGCAACCCATGAAAGGAATTCCGGTGGGCGAGCCACCTCTTTCCCCTCCCTTGTCCCAACTGTTTAATTGCCAAGAGGTTTCCGGTGGGCTCTTCCTAGGAGCCACCATAGCCGCGCGTCGATCGTTGTCTCTCACCCTGGCATTGTCTTTGCAGCTTCAGAAGTTCATCCAGTGGCTTGAGGAAGCGGAAGAAGAGTCGTCCGAAGGGGAGCAAAACTGACCTGGCAGCCTCCATCAGAAAGAAAGGCGAGCTTTGCTCTCTTTCTCGGGGAAAAAGGGAGGCCCGAAGCACCCACTGTGGCCGAAGGAGGTGGCTAAAGAAGCAAGAACAAATTGTGTGCATGGCCCGCTCCCCCATGCATGTGGGATTTGAACTCTCGGCTGGCTGACAATCCTGTGGCTTATTTCGTTGTATATTTAATGTTCCTGGCAGACACTATGTGTGGGACGGAAGGAAACCATTGCTGGATAAACCAGAGACCTGTATACTATTTAAAGTCTTTTTAAGGGGTGTGTGTACACACACGTGTGTGCTTCTGGTTATGTCTACACATATATGTGTGTACACACACACACACACACACACACACACACATCTAAAGCTACCCACTGGGGACAAGGGATGAGGGTTGGGTGTCCACTAATGTCCAGGTAAGCAGTAAAGATGTGCAAATCCCAAGTCAACCTTAACAGTTAGGATTCCAACCACTTTTGAGTTCTTCACCCCAAAAATAATCATCTCTTAAAACCTCTTGCATTTGCTTGTGTCCATGGGAAAGGGGTCCATTCAGTCCAAGAACCAGTTCTAAAGCAGAAAGGAGAAAGACAAAGTTAGGCCAGTAGGATAAGCCAGGACAGAGAAGATGCAATAGCCAAATTGTCCTTTGACCCTAACCCTAAACTAGGGAATTTAACTCTAGAAAAAAAGAACCTTCCTGGGGGAGAAAATCTGCTTTTTGAAGTCAGGGCAGTTCCACATGCTCACTTAGAAATGTGATGTCATCCCAAACTACGGACCCCTCCCCCTTTCACTTCTCTTTGCATAAAACGGGGAAATGCTCATCTACCTCACAAAGCATTTGTCGATAAAGAGAAACCTGTGTAACGAATAAGTGTTCTTAGGTCTCTTAACGTCGGTTGCTCTGTTGTGCATCGGTCTTACTGACAAGCCTGGTTCTTCGGAGCTGGGTGACGTGTCTTGTTTTTTGAGGAAAAAAAGTGGGACTGTGTTTCTCCTGAAGCTGCTGGAGTCCTCTCAGCCTCTGACAAAATACGTGGGGTTTTTTTTTTGTGTGTGTGTGTGACTTTTGTGGTTCAACTTTGACCACATACTGACTCCCCATATATCCTAGCTAGGCCTCTCATGGACACTTTGCATAGAATTCTGCTCATTCTGACAGCTTTCAAACCCTCAGGAGAACTTCTCCTGTTAATAGTGTTCGTTGGAACACTGGTGGCTCAAGGTTTGTCAGATAAAAAGGTTTTAGTAGCTTGTTCTTTCTCACACAGGGGTCTCCAAACTTGGCAATTTTAAGGCTTGTGGACTTCAACTCCCAGAATTCCTCAGCCAGCCATGTTGGAATTCTGGGAGTTGAAGTCCACAAGTCATAGAAGTCTGTGGAGATTTTCACCTTGGAATCGCTTGCCAGCATTCTTTCTAGAAAGGAGAGAAAAATTGAATAGCAAACCCCTCCCCCCAATTGTCTCATAGAGTGACCTAAATGTCTGGGAAACATTTGCTGGGGTTTTTTTTTTTTTTTTTTGTTTTGTTTTGGTGTGGCGGGGGAAAGAGTTTAAACACTTCTCAAATCCATTTGTAAATTCTGGGAAGTTCTCCCTGCTAATATTCAATTTGGAGTCATTAAACCCCTCTGATGCAAAGAATGACTTGTTGGTTCTGCCATATATTGGAATCTGAAAAAAGGCTTTTATGTTGGAGACACCGCTAGAAGAAGCTTGACAGCACCTCAGGCTTAAAAAATATTTTTAGGCAAGTCAAATTGGAGTCCGCAAGTGCCACTTCACTGTTGTGTTGTATTGTGTGTGTGTGTGTGTGTGTCTGAAGCCTGTTCTTACCATTCTTGCATTCTGGGTTTCCTTGCTTCAATGCTTGTTATTTACTTGCTTGTTTTACTTATTTATTTTAGACCCCACCTTTTATCATTTTTACAAATAATTCAAGGTGGTGAACAGATTAGAATAACGGGGTTGGAAGGAACCCTGGAGGTCTTCTAGTTCAACCCCCTGCTTAGGCAGGAAACCACCCTATACCACAAATGGTTATCCAATCTCTTCTTTAAAACTTCCAGTGTAGGAGCATCCACAATCTCTGAAGGCAAGTTGTGCCCCTGATTAATTGTTCTGTCAGAAGATTTCTCCTCAGTCCTAAATTGCTTCTCCCAGGGGTAGGATTCAGTTTTTTTAACAACTGGTTCTGTGGGCGTAGCTTGGTGGTCATGTTATTGGCTGGGCGTGGCCAATTCAATATCACTCACGTTGAGGCACGCATCTCCTCACCTGGCCTCATGACTGTGGGGATGCTGCAAGAGTTGTAAGTGTGAAAAATGGTCATAGGTCACTTTTTTCAGTGCCATTGTAACTTTGAATGGTCCCTCCACACAAGCAAAGTACCAGCAAAGGAGGGGGGGGAAAAACTCCAGAGACGTTCCTGAGACAGGAAGTCTAGTCCTGCCAAGAATGTAATAAGGGTTAACGGAGAGTCAGTTTCTGTAAGCAACACCAGAATGTTTCCTTCCTGCCTTCCTTACAGGATTAGGCCAGTAATTTCTTCTAACAACCGGTTCTCCGAACTGTTTAGAATGTTAACAACCGGTTCTAGCGAATAGATGCGAACTGGCAGAATCCCACCCCTGGCTTCTCCCCTTGATTAGTTTCCACCCATTGCTTCTTGTCATGCCCTTGGCTGCCTCTTCTTTGTGGCAGCCCCTCAAATATTGGAACTCTGCTATCATGTCTCCCCTAGTTCTTCTTTCCGTCAGACTAGACATACTCAGTTCCTGCAACTGTTCTTTAAACTTTCTTTTTCCTGTGATCAAAATTCGGATACTTGGCAACTGTCTCATATTTATGACTGTTGCAGTGGTGGTCACATTATCCCCTTTTGTGACCAGACAAGCAAAGTCAATGGGGAAGCCAGATTTACCTAACAACCAATCTACTATCTTTTAACAACTGCAACGATCCACTTAACAACTGTGGCAAGAAAGGTCGTAAAATGGGGCAAAATTCACGAATGTCTCACTTAGCCACAGAAATGTTGGTCTCAATTGAGGTCGTAAGTTGAGGACTATCTGTGTATGGCATTCTCCTTGCTTTAAAATATTTAACACTACCTCTATATCCGTGCTTCGCTACGAAACTATGTGGTGGGGCTTAGTTTTTGCGGAGGAAAATAAGAGGGAAAAAATTCTGCCTCTGCCTACTAGCATCCATCGGTATTAATCTGGCTAGCATCCTGTCAGTGTGTGAGAGTTGAGGGCCGTTTGGAAGCTGAAAGAGTATTTGCTGTGTGAGCAAGGAGACAGCAAGGAGCCTGGGCGTGGCTTAGCTCAAATGTTTTGTACTAAAGCTGGTTGCTGCTCTGAAACTGAAACTCCTCTGCTTGTGTTTTGCATTTGGAACAGATTTGTTTTCAGGTGGGGAGGGGGAGTAGAACTCCTTAGCATCAGAGCGTGTTCATAATAATAATATATCAAATACTGATGCTCTGATGGTCCTTTTGAAAAATTCTTTCTTAGTGAGCACCTAGAAGCCAAGAGGAACATAAGTGCCAAATTTCAAGGTGGTAGGCTTTACGGTTCTGGAGATTTTGTGATGATGCAGGAGTGGTATAGATACAAGATAGATGACCCCAGTCTATCCGTTTCTGCTTTCCCTAGTGAGCATTCTGCCTTTTTTTACTTTCATCCCATAAAGTGCTATTGCCTGCATATCTTGAACTGTTTCTTTTCTGACCTCCCAATTTAGAATTTCAGTTGTCAGCAATTCTAATCCCAGCATTCTTATATTCCCTGAACAGTATATGCAGATAAATCTTCAGTCTGGTCTTCCTCCCTTGTTCTAAACACTTTGTTTCTCCAAACTTAGTTTTTACAGTAGTTTCTTGTTCCTTGTAAAGATTCCTCAAAAAATAACCAGATATTCTGGCACTCCTTTTTATATTGCACATTTTGGCATGATTTACATACTTGAAGGCCTTGATGTAATCAAGAAAAGGAATCTCTTACGGCTGTTGCTCTCTCCATTATCCATCTTACTTATATCAATCTCAGCATTTCTCACCCTTAGCCACTTTTAAGATATGTGAGCTTCAACTCCCAGAATTCAGAGTCCACATATCTTAAAATTGCCAAGGTTGAAAAACACTGAGTTATCTGATTACTCATGTTTCTTTTATTAATTGATCCCAGTACCACACAGCTTTTTCTGCCTGGCCATTTAGTATTCTCTCTAAATAGGAGATTCCTTTTTTTTTTTTGGCTTGTGAGGAAAAATCAGTGCAATGATTTGCTAATTTACATGCTTTCCTCCATCTCCTTTCTTTGGTGTAAATTTGCAAGTTTTGGAATGCTTTGCAGGAAACCAGCATCTGATATTGATCGAGGTATGCTTGAACTTTGAAAAATTATATCTCATTTTCTTTATCTCTATTTCTTGACATTCTTGACTGAGATACTTTCCCTTGTCTTTGCTTGCTAAATCAGTGTTTTCGTTGAGAATTGGCAATTTGAAGATGTCTGGACTTCAATTCCCAGAATTCCCTGGGCAGCATAGCCAGGTCTCATGGGATGGACAGAGTATTAGTCTTGCAAGTGACTTAAGTCCTGGGCCATGAAGCGCTTTACAATTCAAAATACAACCATAATTGAGTCCACAACTTTGGTCCTCAGTTGTGATACAGATATAAACCAGGTTACCATGTTGAACACCTGGAGGTTTATCTGTAGAACACTCATTGCAATATTCAGGTGATTCTCAGGGCACAGATAAATCTCCAAGTGGCCTCAACAACTCTCAGAAAGAGTGCTAACAACCAGAGGATTGTAAGGAATTAAAAATCCTTCCATACTCCAGTATTCAGTCAGAACTGAAGAAGCTTCTTGGATGAGAAGTGAAACCTCTTCAAGGAAAAACAAAGTCCAGTTGCCTCCTGAAAAAAAGCACTTTTAGGACAACTATGACCTGAATGACTGAGTATCTACATAGACATCTGTCCAAAGATTGTTGCCACAAAGAGGCTAAATTAGAATCATTTGAGGCTAAATATAGAATTGCTTGTCTCCGTGGTCATGTTTATCTAGCAAAGAACGTATTTGATTGAAAATATACTTGATTGCTTTCCCTCAATGCTTGAAATAATACAGAATCCTATAGATAACTTCTCCTTATTTGTGTTGGATTTAAAACATAGTTCAAATCAAATGCAAAATGTCCAGAAAACCCTGACCAGACTTGATGAAATTAGTGAGTGGTAATTTTGGTACAGGTAGTCTTCCACTTATGACCGCGATTGAGCCCAAAATTTCTGCTGCTAAATGAGATATTTGTCAAGCGAGTTTTGCCCTACTTTTAAGACCTTTCTTGCCACAGTTGTTAAGTTAGTAACACAGTTGTAAAGTGAATCGGGATTCCCCATTGTCTTTGCTTGGCAGAAGATTGCAGTGATCATATGACCGTTATAAATATGTATCTGTAGCCGTTATAAATATGAGTCAGTTGCCAAGCAGCCGAATTTTGATCACATGACTTTGGGGATGCTGCAATGGTTGTGTGAAAAGTGGTCATGTGTCACTTTTTTCAGGGCTGTTGTAACTTCGGTCACTAAATGAACTGTTGTAAGTCAAGGACTACCTGTATTATCTCTTGCTACTAGATTGGGGCTCCCCAAATCTGGATGGCAAGAGGGTATAATATCTCATTTTTTGTTCTCTCTCATCTGGAGTTTTGGAGCCCAGCTTGGACACTCACACAAGATACACAAACACACACAGGGAAACACCAAAACATTCCCTGACCCCCATTAACTTCACAGAATTACTTCTGCTTGAAAACTTTTGCTAAAATGGATGATAGAAGACGTGGCTGAAGTGTTTACTATAAGACTTCTCTTACTTCATTGTTGTCTTCAGTATATTTTATTATGTTTTTTTTTTCTTTAGCTTCTTCTATTTTAGCTGAGCTTTCATTGTGTGTTGCTTCTGGGCAATTCATTTGTTTGTTTGTTTTGTTTCATGCTGAATAACTTGCTGTGGTTATGCTTGTTTATAAACCGACATCTTAGAAACTTTGAAATCTTACAGAGGAAAAGAATTGGCAGACTTGCAATGCACCCAGGGTCACATGGGCCCAACACAAAACAATGTACAAAACATGCCATAAAGATTGAGTTAGTATTGTGCACTAAAACGAACCGAAAGACCTGATAGCTATTCTTGGAGTGCTGGGCTAGGATGGAGGAGAACGCAATTGAAATCTTTCACTTAATTGAAGATAAATCAGGGCACTGCCTGTCTTATTTTCTATCCCCAAATCCTTAAAATGGGCTCATTATTAAATGTTTGGATTGAAGCAAAATATTATTTTCTGGGCGGTTATGTTAATAGAATGCAAAGTTGAAAGATTGAAACTGTCTCGATTCAGACAGCCATTTCGATTGATCAGAACAGAACTAGAAGGGACCTTGGAGGTCTTCTAGTCCAGCCCCCTGCTCAAACAGGAGATCCTATACAATTTCAGACAACTGACTGTCCAGACTCTTCTTAAAAACCCCCAGAGATGAAGCACCCACAACTTCTGACGGCAAGCTGTTCCACTGGTTAATTCTCCTCTTTGTGGCAGCTGCTCAAATATTGCAATACTGCCATCATGTTCCTCCCAGTCCTTTGTTTCTCTAGATCGCTGGTTCTGAGGACCGACCCCAGATTGGATCCTGCAATGTTGTGCCTCCTACAGTGATTCCTTGGATCATGACTTGAAAAGCAGAATTGTGATACTTGTGCAAACGAACAGTTTTCAGTGGGGGATTAGTTTGCCTGCCTGGACCCATCCTCAAAAGAGAATTTAAAAGAATCAATTTTACAGAGCAAAAGCAGCTACAGAGACCATTAGAAAACTGCTGGGCCTGCCAAGCAAGGATAGTCCATGGGGATAATTCAGTATAGAAAGGGGACCTAGAAAAAGAAAGTTCATTTAAGTTAACTAGAAAAGAAGGCACAATGATATAGTTTCTGAAAATGTCACTATGAAGAGATGCAATAGAAGCCACAAAATGTTAGAACAATAGTTAGAAGGGACCGTCTAATCCAGGGGTCCCCAACCACCGGTCCGCGGACCGGTACCGGTCCGCGGAACAACTCCTACCGGGCCGCTGGCTTGTTGGGCGCCGCCATCTTTTTGATGAAAAGTGCTTCCGGTGAGCTTTTTCCGAAGGTCATCAAAAGAAAGCTCACCGGTAAGCCACGAAGCCGTTTCATCAAAAGATGGCGGCCCCCAGCTGATGCCGGTACCGGGCCGCGGCGTCAAAAAGGTTGGGGATCACTGGCTAATCTATGTCATCTAGTCCAACCCCCTGCTCAAACAGGAGACCCTATACCAGGGGTCTCCAACCTTGGCTACTTTAAGCCTGGCGGACTTCAACTCCCAGAATTCCCCAGCCAGAAGTCCACCAGGCTTAAAGTGGCCAAGGTTGGAGACCCCTGCCCGATACCATTTCTGACAGATGTCTGTCCAGTCTCTTCTTCAAAGCTTCCAATGATGAAACCCACAACTTCTGAAGGCAAGCTGTTCCATTGACTGAAAATTTCTCCTTATTTCTAGCTGGAATGTCTCCACGATCAGTTTCCATCCATTATTCCTTGTCTGTCCTTCAGATGCTTTGGAAAATAGTTTGACCCCTTCTACTCTCTGTGGCAGCCCCTCAGATACTGGAAGACTGCTATGTCTCCCCTAGTCCTTCACTAGACTAGCCATGCCCAGTTCCTGCAACCATTCATTGCATATTTTAGCCTCCAGCCCCTTAATCATCTTGATTGCTCTTCTCTGCACTCTTTCTAGAGTCTCAACCTCTTTTTTATAGTGTGGTGACCAAAACTGGATGCAGTATGCTAGGTGTGGTCTTACAGGTGTGGTTTTACAGAGTGGTATTATTACTTCATGAGACCTTGATTCAATCCTTGTGTTAAAATGCAATTTAGAATTGCATTGGCTTTTTTGGCTGCCACCACACCCTGTTGGCTCATATTTAATTGGTTGTTCACTAAGACTCCAAGATCCCTCTGACAGTTATGGTTATTAAGCCTGGTTTCACCCAATCTATGTGTGTACTTTTGGTTTTTCTTGTCTAAGTATAAGACTTTACTTTTCTCTACATTGAATTTCATTTTGTTAGATAGGGCCCAGGGTTCAGGTTAGTTAGTTAGTGTTAGTTCACCCTTTCCAACAAGCCATAGTTTGTGGCATAGTTGTGGTGGCTTTCCAACCACCTTATGCTCTACAAGGAACGGCTAAAGAAAGCCAACTCTCTCAACCAAGAAGGCCATTTAATTATATAATTTATAGGCTGAATTTATAGTTCAAGATAACTCTGGGTGGCTTAATCATAAAAAAAATAACAGCTATATAATGTAAAAGCATAAGTAAGTTCTATAAAATCCAGAATACAGCTTTCTTACAACCTGAGAACCAGGTTATTACTGCAAGAAGTGTGTGCCCTAGTCTTTCCCTGCCAAGAGCAAAATGGATGGGAGGCATTGCCCCACATCTCAAGGACCTCCAGGCCTGGGTGTGAAGATAAACACCAGATAGGATGAGACTCAGAGGAAGCTGGAAATACAAAGGTGCCAAAAAGGCAACTGAAGGGATTAGGTGGCTAGAGCAGCTCCCAAACAGGAAAGACTCCAGCCTTTGAGATCTTAGATGACAATGACAGATGACAAGAGGCCTGACCCAAAAATAAAAGCAAGTATGACCTAGATAAGAGAGAGAGAGAAAAGAGAGGGAGGGAGGAAGGGAAAAGAAAATGTGTGTGTGAGAAAGAGAAGAGAGAATGTGTATGTGTGTGTGTGAGAGAGAGGGACTGAGAAAATGTGAGAAAAAGGAAACAAGATTGTGTAATTGTGTGTGAGAGGAAATGTACAGGCGAAACTCGAAAAATTAGAATATCATGCAAAAGTTCATTTATTTCAGTAATGCAACTTAAAAGGTGAACCTAATATATGAGATAGACTCATTACATGCAAAGCAAGATAGTTCAAGCCGTGATGTGTCATAATTGAGATGATTATGGCTTACAGCTCATGAAAACCCCAAATCCACAATCTCAGAAAATTAGAATATTGTGAAAAGGTTCAATATTCTAGGCTCAAAGTGTCCCACTCTAATCAGTAATTAAGCCATAACATCTGCAAAGGGTTCCTGACCCTTTAAATGGTCTCTCAGTCTGATTCAGTAGGAATCACAATCGTGGGAAAGACTGCTGACCTGACAGTTGTGCAGAAAACCATCACTGACACCCTCCATAAGGAGGGAAAGCCTCAAAAGGTAATTGCAAAAGAAGTTGGATGTTCCCAAAGTGCTTTATCAAAGCACATTAATAGAAAGTTATGTGGAAGGGAAAAGCGTGGAAGAAAAAGGTGCACAAGCAGCAGGGATGACCGCAGCCTGGAGAGGATTGTCAGGAAAAGGCCATTCAAAAGTGTTGGGGACTTTCACAAGGAGTGGACTGAGGCTGGAGTCAATGCATCAAGAGCCACCATACACAGATGGATCCTGGACATGGGCTTCAAATGTCATATTCCTCTTGTCAAGCCGCTACTGAACAACAAACAACGTTAGAAGTGTCTTACCTGGACTAAAAGAACATGGAACTGGTCTGTTGCTCAGTGGCCCAAGTCCTCTTTTCTGATGAGAACAACTTTTGCATCTCATTTGGAAACCAAGGACCCAGAATCTGGAGGAAGAATGGAGAGATACACACTGCAAGATGCTTGAAGTCCAGTGTGAAGTTTCCACAGTCTGTGTTGATTTGGGGAGCCATGTCATCTGCTGGTATTGGTCGACTGTGCTTCATTAAGTCCATGGGCAACGCAGCCATCTTACCAGGAGATTTTGGAGCATTTCATGCTTCCTTCCGCAGACGAGCTTTATGGGGATGCTGACTTCATTTTCCAGCAGAAAGTGGCACCTACCCACACTGCCAAAAGCACCAAAACCTGGTTCAATGACCGTGGGATTACTGTGCTTGATTGGCCAGCAAACTCGCCTGACCTGAACCCCATAGAGAATCTATGGGGCATTGCCAAGAGAAAGATGAGAGACATGAGACCGAACAATGCAGAAGAGCTGAAGGCCGCTATTGAAGCATCCTGGTCTTCCATAACACCTCAGCAGTGCCACATGCTGATGGCTTCCATGCCACGCCTCATTGAGGCAGTAATTGCTGCAAAAGGGGCCCAAACCAAGTACTGAGTACATATGCATGCTTATACTTTTCAGAGGTCCGATACTGTTCTATGTACAATCCTTGTTTTATTGATTGCATGTAATATTCTAATTTTCTGAGATTGTGGATTTGGGGTTTTCATGAGCTGTAAGCCATAATCATCTCAATTATGACAAACCACGGCTTGAACTATCTCGCTTTGCAAATGAGTCTATCTCATATATTAGGTTCACCTTTTAAGTTGCATTACTGAAACAAACTTTTGCACAATATTCTAATTTTTCCAGTTTCACCTGTATGTGTGAGAGAAAGCAAGAGAAAGATTGTGTGTAAGAGAAAGGAAATGAGAGAAGGAGAGAAAAAAAGCAAGAGAGTGAGAGAGAGAAAGGGAGAAAAAAGCAAGAGAGAAAGCACAAGAGAAATAGAAAGCAAGAGAGAGAGAGAGAGAGAGAGAAAGGAAGCCAGAGAGGGAGAGAAACCAAGAGAGGGAGAGAGAACAAGAGAGATAAAGCAAGAGAAAGGGAGAAAATGAGAAAGGGAAAGAGAAAAAGAGAGATAGAAAAAGAGAGGGAGGGAAAGAAAGCAAGAAAAAGCACAAGAGAAACAGAAAGCAAGAGAGAGAGAGAAAGGAAGGAAGGGGGAGAGAGAGAGAACAAGAGAGATAAAGCAAGAGAAAGAGAGAAAATGAGAAAGGGAAAGGGAAAAAGCCAGAGAGATAGAAAAAGAGAGGGAGAGAAAGAAAGCAAGAAAAAGCACAAGAGAAACAGAAAGGAACCCAGAGAGAAAGCAAGGGGGAGAGAGAAGAGAGAGAGAGAGAACAAGAGAGATAAAACAAGAGAAAGAGAGAAAACGAGAGAGGGAGAGAGAAAAAGGCAGAGAGATAGAAAAAGAGAGGGAGAGAAAGAAAGAGAAAACACAAGAGAAATAGAAAGCAGGAGAGAGAGAAAGGAAGCCAGAAAGAGAGAGAGAGAGAGAGAGAGAGAAAGCAAGAGAGGGTGTGAGAGAGAGAACAAGAGAGATAAAACAAGAGAAAAAGGAAGCCAGAAAGAGAGAGAAAACGAGAGGAGAGAGAGAGAACAAGAGAGAAGCAAGAGAAAGAGAAAATGAGAAAGGGAGAGAGAAAAAGCCAGAGAGATAAAAGAAGAGAGGGAGAGAAAGAAAGCAAGAGAAAGCACAAGAGAGAAAGGAAGCCAGGAAGAGAGAAAGAAAACAGAGAGAGAGAGAGGACCGCCAGATTCATCCCCTCCCCCCAACTCCACGAGGAAACGCGTGTTATGTGGGGACAATCTTGGGGTCGGCGACACCCCCACCCCCACCCAGGCAGGCTGTGCAGACCCCCTCCCCCACAGCCTCTGGGAAAGCGAAGGGCGCGGGGCCCGCCCAAAGCCCAGCATCCCCGGGCGGCGGCGGTGGCGGCGACGGCCCAGGATCCCGCCGAGCTCCCTCAGCGTCCCCGAGGCGGCGGGGGTCCCGGGCGCGGCTGCGGCGGCATCTCCTCGCGCAGGGGAGGAGCCCGGGAGAGGAGGAGGAGGAGGAGGAGGCGGCGCCGGGTCGGCCGGAGCTTGCGCGCTGAGGCGGGCGGCGCTGGCACCCGGTCCGAGAACAAGGGGACGAGGCCGGGCGGCGAGGCGGGCCTGGCGGGGGCCATGGCGGCGTCGGAGACCAAGATCATCTACCACCTGGACGACCAGGAGACGCCGTACCTGGTCAAGCTGCCGCTGCCGGCCGAGCGGGTCACGCTGGGCGACTTCAAGGCGCTGCTCAACCGGCCCAACTACAAGTTCTACTTCAAGTCCATGGACGATGATTTCGGGTGAGAGCGGCCGACCTGCCCGGGGGAGGGGATGATGGGGCTTGGAGTCCCGCCGGCTGGGAGACTCCCGCGTCTTCGCCACCCAGCCGCCCCCCGCCCTCAAATCCTCCTCCCCAGGATTATGATCTGCGCCCCCCCAAAAAAATTAGCGTCTCCCTTCGGATTGCAACTCCCATCCTCCCCGGCCGGGCGCCGAGCGGCTGCGGGCCGGGCTCGCTGGCGCCGCGTCGCCCGATCAGGCTTTGCTTTTCGCTTGGCCGGGAAAGGGAACAAAAAGCCAGCCCCCCGTGCTTAACCCGCGCCTAACCCGATCTTGGCTGGCCAGGCTGACTCGGCTGCCTGCCTTTCTGAAGCCGATCGACACGGGTCGGAGCTTGGGAGATGGATGGGGGTCTTTTTTGGGGGGAGGGAGGGGCGCAACCCTGCAGGAAAAAAACCCCTCCCCCTCCCAGGTTCGCCTTGGCAAGATGGGCCGTTGTCCTCCCCCTCCCAGGTTTGAAAGGGGCTCTTGGTGCCCTCTGAGCTTGGTTTCCTTGCAGAGGTTTCATGACCCAAACTAAGTAACATCATCAGTGCTGGAAGAGAGAGAGAGGGGTTTGCAGGGAGGAGGGGGAGGAGGAAGAAGAGGAAGGGGAGGCCTATGGGGTCCTTGGTATTCTCTGAGCTTGCTTGTTTTCTTGCAGACCTTTCATGACCCAACTAGGTAACATCATCAGTGCTGGAAGAGAGTGGGGTTTGCAGAGAGGAGGGAGAGGAGGGGGAGTAGAAGGACTCTGGGGTCCTTGGTGCTCTCTGAGCAGGGTTGTTTTCTTGCAGATGTTTCATGACCCAAAGTAGGTCATGAAACCAATGCTGGAAGATAGTTGGGTTTGCAGGGGGGGAGGGGAGAGGAGGAAGGGGAGGACTGGGTTCCTTGGTTTTCTCTGAGCTTGGTTGTTTTCCTGCAAACTTTTCATTACCCAAACTGGGTAATATCATCAATGCTGGAAGAGAGTGGGGTTTGCAGGGAGGAGGAGGAGAAGAGAGGGAGAGGAGAAGGAAAAGGAAGAGAGAGGAGGAGGAGGAAGAGGAAGAAGAGGAAAAGGAAGAAGGAGAGGAGAAGGAAGAGGAAATGCAAGAGGGAGAAAAGGACGAGAGGAGGAGGAGGAGGAGGAACAGGAAGAGGGAGAAAAGGAGGAGAAAAAGGAAGAGGAGGGGAGGAGGAGGAAAAGGAGAGGAAAAGGAAGAGGAGGAAGAAGAGGAAATGTAAGGGAGAAAAGGACGAGGAAGAGGAAAAGGAAGAGGAGGCAGAAAAGAGGAGGAAATGAAAGGAGAGGAGGAAGAGGGAGAGGAGGAGGAGGAGGAAAAGGAAGAGGGAGAAGAGGAGGAAAAGGAAGAGGAAACGGAAGAGGAGGAAGAAGAGGAAAAGGAAGAGGAGGAAATGAAAAGGGGGAGGAGGAGGAAAAGGAAGAGGAAAGAAAGAGGAGGAAATGAAAGAGGAGGAGGAAAAGGAAGAGGAAGAGGAGGAAAAGGAAGAAAAGGAGGAGGAAAAGGAAGAGGAGGAAATGAAAGAAGGAGAAGAGGAGGAAAAAGAAGAGGAGGAGGAAGAGAAAAAGGAGGCGGAAAAGGAAGAGGAGGAAATGAAAGAGGAGGAGGGGGAGGACTGTGGTGTTCTTGGTATTCTCTGAACTTGCTTGTTTTCTTGCATACCTTCCATGATCCAGACTAAGTAACTTGGGTCATGAAATGTCTGCAAGGAAACAACGAGGCCCAGAAGAGCACCAAGGACCTCTCGTTCCAACCCGGGCTACAACTATTCTCTTTTGCTTTCCCAATACAATCTTCACAGCCCAACCTCTTGAGCCATTTTGATGCATCTCTGGCTTCTCTACTTCAAAGGAGGAGCCTCGTTTCCATCCTCTTCCCGGATGGGAGAAAACAAATATTCCTCCTCCAAAGTAGAGGAGCAAAGGGCCAGTTTCCACCGCAGCTCAGCAACTCAAATTTCATCCTGGATTTATTCTCCAGTTTTGATGCCACCAATTTCTTTTTGAGGTGTGGTGCAACCACTTCACCTGTGGGGATGTTATCCAATAGGTTGTACTTTAAGCTGCCCAAGGAGGGCTGGGTTCAAATAAGACGTGCAGCCCCAGAAATCTTAGCCCAGGTTTAACCCGAGGCATTGAGCTTTACATCAGGACAATCCCTGTTGCTGGACTGCTCATTATCCCAATTAAAATGGAAGTATTCCTGCCGTCTGTAAAGGCTAGGCCATAATTGGCAGTTCCAAGGCCCCAGCTTTAATTGGGGTAGAGCCTGGAAAAATGTCCTTAAGAGCAGCTCCATATTGGCTGGAGTTTCAGCATTTATGAAAGAAATAACTTGCGGGAGGTTGGATGTTTCCCCATGTTTCTCAACTGGGCTGCTAATGAGTTAGCAACTGAATTTAAGAGAGGCGTCTCCAGGATCCGATTCAGGTAGTCCTTTACTTGCAACCATTGGTTTATTGAGTGTTCAGAGTTACAACATCACTGAACGAAGCGACATTGAACTGGTCCTCAACACGATTATTGTATTATCCGGATAGTCACATGGATCCAAATTCAAATGCTTGGCCACTGGCATGTATTTATGAGAGTTGCAGGGTTCTGGGATCACTGGATCACCATTTGGGATCTTCCCAGCCAGCTTCTGGCAAGCCAGGTCAAAGGAGGAGGTCAGATCCACTTAATGACCATGTAGGGCACTTAAAGAGCTACAGTGATTTGCTTAACAAGCTGTGGCAATAAAGCTTGGAAAACCGTGTATGACTCGCTGAGTAGCCGCCTTGCTTAGCAACGGAAATTCTGATCCAACTGTGGTTGTAAGTGGAGGATTACCTGTATGTGTAGTCCTTGACTTACAACCCGTTCGTTTAGCAAGTGTTTGAAGTTAACAAGGGCGCTGAAAATAGTGACCGTTTTTCACACGTACAACCTTTGCAGCATCATGGTCACATGATCCAAATTCAGATGCTTGGCAACTGACTCATATTTATGACGGTTGTAGTATGTATCCCATGATCAGGGGAATCCCCTTCTGACAAGCAAAGTCGATGGGGAAGCCAGATTAGAATAGAATAGAATTATTTTATTGGCCAAGTGCAATTGGACACACAAGAAATTTGTCTTGGTGCAAATGCAGACCTTTCTGTACATAAAAAGAAAAGAGACATTCGTCAAGAGTCAAGAATCATCAGGTACATCACTTAATAATAGTCCTAGGGTACAATAAGCAATCAATTCATTTAACAACGGTGTTATACTAACTTAACAACTGCAGTGATTCCCTTAACGGTGGCAAGAAAGGTCGAACAAAACGAGGCAAAGCTCACGCCTTGCTCAGCCACAGAAATTTCTGGTCGTAAGTCGCGGACTACCTGTATTGCATTGCCGGATTGGAGATTTGCTGCTCCCCCACCCAGCCTCCTGCACCGAATTCCACTAAGACTTGCACTCATTTGAATTCTCCATGATTCTCAATGCTTTAGAGCGGGGGCATCAAACTCGATTTCATTGAGGGCCGCATCAGGGTTGTGTTTGACCTTGTGGGGGCAGGGGCGGGCATGGTCAGCTCGACATCACTTGTTTGGGGAGGGGGCGCCTATGGCGGCCTGAGCGCATTTGCCAGCGAAAACAGGCTCCTGAGCTCTGTTTTCGGCTGTGACGTCTTCCTGCAACCCTCTGCCAGCAGCCTTCCTGATCTCCGTTTTCGCTGGCAGAGGCCCCGCGGGCTGGCCCTTGGCTGTTTTCAGGGTGGCCCTACGGGCCAGATCTAAACACCCTATGAACCAGATGCAGCCCGCGGGCCTTGAGTTTGACACCCCTGCTTTAGAATCTTACTAATCCCATCCTGATGTTTTTACAAAGTCCACAATTCACGTTTGGGGCCTTTGAAGATTTGCTTCAGATCAAGCGGTTTGGCCAATTGCTTGGCTTAATGGAGAAAAGATGCTCATTTTAGATGCTGAAACCCTCAGGGGCAGAGGGGATTGGAGTAGCTTGGACGCAGTTGTACTCCTGGAAGTTAGCTGCTGGCAAAGCTGCTGGATCTTGGTTTGTTTTCCTGCCCTATGGAAACTAGAGGGCTTCCTTTTGTCAAAGTCATCCGATCCCAGCTCTCTGAGCCTGCGGTTTTGTACAGTTGTCTAGTGACAGATCTCCCGAACAACCATGTGGTCTTTTTCCAAACAAATAATCCCAAGTGATGAATGCTGATTGTTTTTGGCTTCTGACCTGGGAATCCCGTTGGAAGTCTGTGCAGAATTCAAGAGAGTTTGCATGCCAACTTTGTAATCTTCCAGAAAGTTGGTGGAAGGGTGAGTCTTTCATCTATCCTGAGTCTGCACAGGATCCTGCCAAAGACTCAAATTTCTCGTTCCCTCCTCCTCCTCCTCCTCCTCCTCCTTTCACTGTTTGTAACTGCTTGGCTGGAAAATACTTTTGGTCAAACTGAATATCTTTTGAACAAATGGTTTCCTAAAATAGCCCTTTTGTCCTCGCTAGTTCAGAGTTCAGCTGGTGGGGTAGGGCCAGCCTGGGATGTTTTTTGGTGCCTGGGGCAAACAAGAAGGTCCCCTTTCTCTCCCTGACTCCCTGTCTCGTGGTTGTTTACCCTCCGGCTTATTGTTGATGAAGTACGGATAGGCCTCAATGTACAACAGTTTATTTCATGACCGTTCGAAGTTACAACAGCCCTGAAAAAAAGTGACATGATTTTTTTTTTCATATTTAACATCCCCACATCCATCGGATCAAAATTCACACACTTGGCGACAGGGTCATATTTATGAAGGTTGCCAGTGTTCCACGGATTTGGTGACCTTCTGATCAGCAAAGTCATTGGGGAAGGCAATATTCACTTAATGACCGTGTTACTAACTTAACAACTACAGTGATTCACCTAACAATTGTGGAAAGACAAGGCTGTACAATGGGACGAAATGCGCTTAATGTCTCGCTTAGCAACTGAAATTTTGGGCTCAGTTGTGGTCGTAAGGCAAATCTGGTCTGAATAATGTTAAGACTGTTTTCTTTTTAACCATTTGAAAGCTGAACTATTTGCTCGTAACAAGGTGATGCATAGAGTTCTGACGAGTAAAAACTACTTTAGGTAGTATACCTGGGGCTCCCTCCAATTTTTCCCACAACAATCCTATGAGGTAGATTCTGTAGCTACGGGTGGACTAGAACTGGAGTTTCTCCTTGGGGCTGGTTCAGTACCATTGTGGCTCTTGCATTGTGTATTAGTGCAACAAAAAATATGATATAAAAGGAATTATTTTAATAATGCTAGTTGTTCACTCACTAAGTTGTGCCTGACTCTTTGTGACCCCATACACTGTAGTATGTAAGGGACGCGGTGGCTCAGTGGCTAAGACGCTGAGCTTGTCGATCAGAAAGGTCGGCAGTTTGGCGGTTTGAATCCCTAGTGCCGCGTAACGGAATGAGCTCCCATTATTTGTCCCAGCTTCTGCCAACCTAGCAGTTCAAAAGCATGTAAAAAATGCAAGTAGAAAAATAGGGTCCATTTTGGTGGGAAGGTAACAGTGTTCCGTGCGCCTTCGGCGTTTAGTCATGCTGGCCACATGACTGCGGAGACGTCTTTGGACAGCGCTGGCTCTTTGGCTTTGTAACGGAGATGAGCACCGCCCCCTAGAGCTGGAAACGACTAGCACGTATGTGCGAGGGGCACCTTTATCTTTACCTTTACACTGTAGTGCTCCACATCCCCTTGTCCTCCACTGTCACCCTGAGTTTGGCCAAATTTACATTCTTTGTGTCAATGACACCATCTACTCATTTCATCCTCTGCTGTCCCCTTCTCCTTCTCGTCTTTCCCCACATCGGGCTCTTTTCCAAGGAGTCCTCTCATCTCTTTCTCCTTGCCCAACCCCAGCTGCTATGCTAGTTTGTGCTTATTTTAATTATAGGTAGTCCTTGACTTAGAAGAATTCATTCAGTGACCGTTCAAAGTTACACCACCACCGAAAAGAGTGACATGACCATTTTTTTACACTTACAGCCATTGCAGCATCCCCATTGGTCACCTGATCAAAATTCAGACGCTTGGGAACTGGTTCAAATTGATGATATTTGCAGTGACTCAGAGTCACGTGGTTGTCTTTTGTAACTTTCTGATAATGGAGAAACCAGATTCATTTATATAATTTATATAATTCATTTATATAATAACGACTGCAGTGATTCACTTAACAACTGTGGCCAGAAAAGGTCGCAAAATGGAGCAAAACTCACTTAGCAAATGTTTCCCTTAGCAACAGGAACGTTGGGCTCCTTTGTGGGTGTAAGACAAAGGCTGTCTGGATTTATCTATCCAATTTAGACCTCGCCCTTGCCCCTATCCAAGTGACTATTATCAAATTATCTGCCCCAGTCCTTATTATCATATTTCCTATGTATATAACTGGAGTAGCATCGCCTTGTTTTGTGAAAGAGGAAATAACCTGAAATCACATGAAGCCAAAGTCTGAGATAACATTGGAATCCTTCTTCAGTCTGTGCCAGTGATGGCAAATCTTTTGGGCTTGGCTTGTCAGAAATTCCAAAAATGCCTACCTTGACTTTGTTGGTGCCTTGACTCTCTCTCTCTCTCCTTTCTCTTGCTTTGTCTCACATAAGCACAATCTCTTTTTCTCTTACACATACATTTTCTCTCTCTCTTTCTCTCACACACAATCTTGTTTTCTCTTTTTCTCACTCACATTCTCTGTCTCTCCCCCTCTTTTCTCTGTCTTTTTTTCTCCTCCTCTTGCTTTCTCTCTCACTCACTCACACACACAAATCTCTTTTTCTCTTCTTTCACACATTCATTTCACCCACACAATCTCTCTTGCTCTTTCTTTTCCTCTCACACATCTTCTTTCTTTTCTCACTCACATACACAATCTCTCTCTTTTTCTCTTTCACACATTCATTTTCTCTCTTCATATACACACAAAATATCTCTTGCTCTTTCTCTCTTTTCCTCAGACATACATTTTTTCTCACATACACAATCTTGTTTCTCTTTTTCTCCATCACATTTTCTCTCTCTCTCTCTCTCTCTCTCTCTCTCTCTCTCTCCTCTCTCTCTCCTCTCTCTCTCCCTCCACACACACACACACCACTGCCCAAACATACAAACTCTCCTTCTCTCTAGGCAAAGAGAATTCTCTCTCTAATCCTCAACTTACAACAGTTCATGGAATGATCCTTCGAAGTCACAACGATGGGGAAAAAATTGACCCACGACTGTTTTTCCCACTTAACGATCACGGCAGCATCCCCACGGTCGCATGATCAGAATTCGGACAGTTGGCAACTGGCTCATATTTACACACCTTTTGCAAACTTCTGACAAGCAAAGTCCACGGGGAAGCCAGATTTCACCTGACAGCTGTGTTACTAACTTAATAACTGTGGTGATTCACTTAACAACTGTGGCAAGAAAGGTCGTAAGATGAGGCAAAAGTCACTGAATTGCCTCACTGAGCAACATAAATTTTGGGCTCCATTGGGGTTGTAAGTTGAGGACTTTACCTATAAACTAAATATCGTATATACTCGAGTATAAGTCGGGCCCGAATATAAGCCGAGGCACCTAATTTTACAGAAAAAAACTGGGAAAACTTATTGACTCGAGTATAAGCCGAGGGTGGGAAATGCAGCAGCTACTGGTAAATTTCAAAAATAAAAATAATTAATTTGGGAAACGATCTCACTATCATGAAAGGTTTAATTGATTCACTAACCCAAAAGAAGAAGATGATGATGACAGCGGAGGCAGGAGTCACTCTCTTCCTCCCTCGGAGGCCCCCCTGAGTCAGGAGTCACTACCGCACGGGCGCCCCAGTCCCGCCACTGGAAGGGAAAGGCAAAGCGCTTTTTGCCTTCCCTTCCCGGCTGGGGCTGTTGGGAGTCGCTGCCGCCGGAGCCGCGACTCCACACCATTTTTTTTTTTCAGAGGGGGGAATCTGACTCGAGTATAAACCGAGGGGATTTTTTCAGCACAAAAATGGGCTGAAAAACTAGGCTTATACTCGAAGTATATACAGTACATATGTACATAATTGTAATAAATCTATATAGATAAAAGCGAAATACCACTTGTGCATCATCATCAAAATCTATAGGACCGTAAAGCCTACAAACTTGAAATTTGGCACGTATGTTCCTCTTGACTTCTAGGTGCTTGCTAAGAAAGGATTGTTTGAAATGACCATCAGAGTATTTCCTATATTATTTTTATTATTAACACGCTCTGATGCTAAGGAGTTCTACTCCCCCTTCCCACCTGAAAATAAATCTGTTCCAAATGCAAAACACAAGCACAGGAGAGGAGTTTCAGTTTCAGTTTTACTTTCACAGCAACAAGCAGCTTTAGTACAGAACAGTTGAGTTAAGCCACGCCCAGGCTCCTTGTTGTCTCCTTGCTCACACAGCAAATACTGTTTCAGTTTCCAAATAGCCCTCAACTCACACACTGAGGACGCTAGCCAGAGGAATACCGATGGATGCTGGCAGGCAGAGGCAGATTCCCCCCTAATTTTCTTCCCCAAAACTAAGCCCGACAACATAGTTTCGTAGCGAAGGACGGATATCGAGCTAGTGTTTTTCATAACGTCTATCCAAGGCATTTCCAGATTCCACGAAGCCTGGAAACTTCAGACAAACACAAGAGCATTTGTCTGAAAGAGAAGGAAAATATGCTCCATTCTAGCATGGCATTTCAGAGGTTCCAAGGGCCCTTTTGTGTGACTTTCAGAGGGTCCAAAGGCCTGGTGTGCCACAGTGTCAAGATGACACTGTGTCACACATTAAGCCAACAGTAGCCTTTTTCCTGTTTAGGATTCATTTTCAAAAGGAGTATTTTGTTAGGAGTCCTTATTCTTTCTTCCTCTGCTTTTGCTCTTAGTGATGGCATTAAAATTGCCTGGAGGTTCTGGAGATGGTTTAGGTTTAGGTTTCATGAGGAAGCAGAACTAGACTGGAAGAAATCAGCCTGATATTTTGGATATCTTTCTATGGGTGTCTATGGAGCTTCTCAACCAGCCAGGTCATGGTTGTCCCAAAGCTGCTTTTCCAAAAGGCAGCTGGATTTTCCCCCCTCCCCCCTGAAAATGTTTTGCTTCTCATCCAAGAAGCTTTTTCAGTTCTGACTGAATGGTGGGGAATGGAAGGATTTGTATTCTTTGCAGATCACTCCAAATCCTTCCACCCCTCACCATTCCAGTCAGAACTGAAGAAGGATGAGAAGTGAAATGTTTTCATGGGAAAAAAAAAACCCCAGAAAGTCCAGATGCCTTTTTGGAAAAACACTTTTGGATTGTCTTTCTCTGAGCTTTCATGGGGGATCCAAGTCTGTTGGTCTTGATGGTAGTGTAATTCCTCTGAAGGCTATCTTCAAGGACAGGGGTGGGAAATGATGGTTCTTTTAATGATTTGTGGACTTCAACTCCCAGAATTCCTGAGCCAGCCATGCTGGCTCAGGAATTCTGGGAGTTGAAGTCCACAAGTTATGAGGGAACATTGTTCCCCACCTCTGTTCTAGGAGATTAATGGTCTTGTGCCATTTGTTTAACAACTACAAGGACGAGATAGGCTAGAGTCCCATCTGAGAGAACATAACTTATCTTGACAAACTTGAAAAATGGGCCCTATCCAGCAAAATGAATTTTAATGTGGAGAAAAGCAAAGCTTTACATTTAGGCAGGAAAAACCAAAGATATAAGTTAGGTGAGACCTGGCTCAAAAACAGTAACTATGAGAGGGACCTTGGAGTCCTAGTGGAAGATCATTTGAATATGAGCCAGCCGTGTGCAGCCGCCGCTGCCAAAAAGGCTAATCCAATCCTGGGTTGTATAAACAGGCATAGAATCAAGATCACTTGACGTATTAGTGCCGCTTTACAAAACCCTAGTAAGGCCACGCCTGGAATACTGCAACCAATTTTGGTCACCATACTACGTAAAGGATGTTGAGACTTTGGAAAATGTTCTGAGAAGAGCAACCAAGATGATCAAAGGCCTGGAGACTAAAACATATGAGGAATGGATCTGGCTAGTCTAAAGAAAAGAAAAATTAGGGGTGACAGAATAGCAGTATTTGAAGGGGTGTCATAAAGAAGAGTGGGTCAAATTATTGTCCAAAGCACCAGAGGGCAGGATAAGAAATAATGGTTGAAAACTGATCAAAGACAGAAGCAACCTGGAATTAAGGAGAAACTTCCTAACAGGGAGGACAATTAACCAGTGAAACAGTTTGCCTTCAAAAATCATGGGCGCTCCATCACTGGAGGTTTTTAAGAAGAGACTGGACAGTCCCTTGTCTGAGATTGTATAGGTTCTTCTGCTTGAGCAAGGGGCTGGACTAGAAGACCTCCAAGGTCCCTTCCAGCTCTATTCTAATTGTTTACTCCAGCTAACAGATCAGTGGCAAGAGATTGAGAGTTCCTTTCCAAAATATCTACAGGATTTAGACCATAAGAGTAGTGAGCTTCAAGGAAGGAAGTGTTGCAACCAAACTCATTCAGCCATCAGTTCTACTATTTGCCATTCAGACTCGTGGCTCCGACAACACGTTAAATGATAATGTTTGTTTGGTTTGGGGCTTTAGCGTATTGTGTAAACTGCTCCATGGGTGGGTTAGCCATCCTTAATTTCTGGCTCGGCCTATTGTGTGGCCACCCGCTGGTTGTGTAATTTATTCAGCAAACCGTTGGAAAAACAAACAATAGCTTAGGGTGCTTTATAAGCCAGATATCAGAGGAATGAGGATAACAGGAAAGAGTGCAGAGGTCAAATGTGCCAACCCAAATTTTGGGGAAGAAGGATGGGAGAAAAACCATGCAATAATATACAGGCAGTCCTCGACTTATGGCCATTCGTTTAGTGACGGTTCAAAGTTCACAGCGGAACTGAAAAAAGCGACTTAGGACCATTTTCACACTTAACGACCATTGCAGCATCCCCATAGTCACGTGATCAAAAGTCGGACCCTTGGCAACTGGCTCATACTTATGACGGTTGAAGCATCCCGGGGTCATAAGATCCCCTTTTGTCCCGACCTTCTGACAAGCAAAATCAGTGGGGAAGCCAGGTTCACTTAATAATCGTGTGACTAACTGCACGACTGCAGTGATTTCCCTTAACGACGGTGGTAAGGAAGGTCACGAAATGGCACAAAACTCACTTAGCAACATAAATTTTGGGCTCAGTTGTGGTCGTAAGCTGAGGACTATCTATGGTAGTCCGTCCTACCTACCTACTACTACCTACATACGGTAAAATTTTGTGGAAAGAAAATAATATTATCTGGCTGCGTTTTTGTTTGCTAAAATAAGCTTTTTTGGGGAGGGTGTGTGTGTTCCTCTTCCTTTCTAACAAATGGCATCCAGTGAGAAACCTCTAGGTAATTAGCCTATTAAGTCTTAAGAACTTCAATCTTTCCTGTTCCAATTTCCATCCATTTCTCTGTCACTGATTTCTGGTTCAAGTTGTCGGTTCTGCATTGCAGCGACCTCCATTTTGACTCTGGATTCCGGCTCGCTCTGACAAGAAGCCCTTGTTTGTTCTTTTTACCCCCGGTAAAGCAAACACCAGCAAGATACAGCAATGGGAGGGCACCTCTCCTTATCCAGGTTTCTCCTGACTGGAACGAGTGTGTCCTTTTTAATCCCAAGCACAATTGAATTAAAAGCTCTCCTTAACCAGTGCCGGGAAGTTGCAGTTCCAACTGCTACTCGGAAGAAGCAACTTAATTATCACCCCCCTTTTCCTCCAAGGGGTTCATGTCTGTTTCTCTCTCAAGATGTGGTCTGGGAGGAAAGCAAAGGAAAGCGATTCCCAGGGCTGCCTCGTTTTTTGGCAGCCGTCTCTCGAACAAGGGAAGATGCGTTGACGGGGATAAAATAATCCGCTGATTTATTTGCATTGTGCTCCATCAGTTTGAAATCCATGCCAGAATATAGTTTGTCTTCTCCCCCGTCTTCCTAGCAGAGACAGTTCCTAGCGAAAGGGTTGGATCCCTCACCTCACCAGCTTCAGTTTTTTTCTCTCCAAACGCTGGGTGCGAGAGGCTGGCATTATGCCCTCCATCCTTCCTCCTGCCAGCCGTTGGTGTTTCCAAGTTGGCACTTGGGTTTGCTGATGACGGTTGGCCGGGAGCTGCCAGGCCGTTCTGGGCTGTCGAGACCCGGGTGTACAATACGACTTGTTTTCTTTGCTAATTTCTCCCTTGTTGCACATTTGGCTGAGTGGCAGGCTTGCCTTGCCTTGCCTTGAGCAAATCTGTACTGACGTCCTTGTTGTCTTCCACCCATTTGCCCGCCAACAGGCTCAGTCAAGGAACAAGGAGACTAGATTAGTTTGGCGTCTGTCATGCCTCTCAAAAAGGAATTAGCTGGGGTTTTTGTGCCGACCTGTTATGATACGACCCCAATTCTTTAAAGCAGGGGTGGGCAAAAAAGGGCCCTCGTTCCCTCGCCTCTGCTTTATTTCTTTTCTTTTTATTATTATTTTTATAAATTTTCATTCATAAACATTTTTGAATAACAGTGCATTGGCAGAGCATTATTTACAAATAAAGCAGGACCAACAAATGTTGGAAATAAATCTCAACTTACTAATAGCAATAGTTAATGGTATATTAACTGTACTAATAGCATAACCAAAAGAGTTGATCTAGGTTTCTTTTTATGTGAAGTTACTCACATTTTTATCAATTACTACATTTATATTTATCTACCTCTTTATTTTTTTATTATTTTTTATTTATTTATTTGATTTGTCAAATGCTTACAAGATAATAGGTAAAAATATAAACATGAGTAAGGAATACAGGAAATCGATATGAAATAATGGGGACAATAGGACAGTGACAGTAGGCACGATGGTGCATCTATGCACGCCCCTTACAGACCTCTTCGGAATGAGTATTCTCTCCTTTCCTTTCCTTCCTCCTGCTCCCTCCCTTTTTTTCTCTCTTCCTTCCATTCTTTTCTTTCCTTCCTTCCTTCCATCCTTCCTTCCTTCCTTCCCCTTCCTTCCTTCCTTCCTTCCTTCCTTCCTTCCTTCCTTCCTTCCTTCCCCTTCTCTGTTCTCCTTCCTCCCTCCCTCTTCTCTATTCCCTCCATTCTTTTCTCCTTCCTTCCTTCCCCTTCCTTTCCCCTTCTTCCTTCTGTCCTTCCTTTTATTTATTTATTTATTTGATTTGTCAATCGCTTACAAGATAATAGGTATAAGTATAAACATGAGTAAGAATACAGGAAATAGGTAAGAATAAATGGGGACAAAAGGACAGGGATGGTAGGCATGATTGTGCGCTTATGCACGCCCCTTACAAACCTCTTAGAAATGGAGTGAGGTCAATAGTGGATAGTTTGAGGTTAAAGGAGTCGGGGTTTGAGGATGTAACAACAGAGTCAGGTAGTGCATTCCAGGCATTTACCACTCTTGTTGCTGAAGTCATACTTTCTGCAATCAAGTTTGAAGCGGTTTACATTGAGTTTGTATTTGTTGTGTGCTCTGGTATTGTTGTGGTTGAAGCTGAAGCAGTCATTTGACTTTCCTTTCTGTATACAGTATATATATATATATATTAACCTTCATCATCTTACTTTCTCTAATTTCTACCTTTTTTCTCTATCCATTCATAAAATTTATTCCATGTCTTTAATTTTTAAAGTTAATCCATCCGTTTTAGCACAGCCCCAAATTTTCCTCTAACTACAACCTCGTCCGCCAGTCATAAAAGAGCTCTCGTTCCCCCACCTCTGCTTTAAAGGCTTAATTGCTTGCATCGCCAAGTGAAAAACAGATCACCTTTGACCCACAGCCATTCGTTTAGTGACCTACTTTGGCGCTGAAAACATTTTCTCACACTTAATGACAGTTGCAGCACCCTTGTGGTAGCGTGATCAAAATTTGGATGCTTGGCAAGTGGTATGTAGTTATGATGGCTGCAGGGGTCATGGGGTTATTAATTTTTTTTGTAACCTTCTGGCAAGCAAAGGCAATGGGGAAACCAGATTGACTTCATCACTTGATGCGATTCACTTAACGATGACAAGAAAAGTTGTAAATGGGGCAAAACTCATTTAACAATGGTCTTGCACGGCAACATAAATTTTCAGCTCAATTGGGGTTGTAAGTTGAGGACTATCTGTATCCAATGGATCATGTTCATTCAGGCAGTCCTTGACTGAACACAGTTGGGATTAGAACTTTTGTTGCTAAGCAAGATGATTATTAAGTGAGCCTAGACTGATTTTGTTACCTTTATTGTGATGTTCAGTGAATCACTGCAGTTGTTAAGTGAATCGCATTGTTGAGTGAATCCATCTGTCAGGGCTCTGTCAGTTACCCCCATTTAAATCATGAATCTCTAGCCGAAATTCCAAAACTTAAAGAAGATTTATTAGGAGTAAACATACTGGCGCTGCCTGAGTGTAGCTGACTGTGAGACACATCATTCATTGTCACACTTGACCCTGGTTTTCCCCCACACCCTGGGTGTATCATAATTCATATTCTCCAATGGGACACATCCATAGCCAAGAGTCATCAATCATACTCTTCAGTTAGAATTTTGCACGGCAGAAACTTCAGTCACCTAGTTACTATCCTTGAAAACATTGATGGAATGCAAGCTGCCCCACTGTTCCCCCTTCCTTTTCTGTTGGCAGCTCTAAAAAGAACATAGAAATATTTTATGAGTTGAAACCAGCTTCCTCCCTTTTACTTTGCTGGTCAGAAGTCGGCTGGGAAGATGCAAATGGTCATCACACAACCATTGCACAGGTAGTCCTCGACTTACAACAGTTTGTTTAGTGGCCATTCAAAGTTACAACGGCATTGAAAAAAAGACTCACGACTGTTTTTCACATGACGGTTGCAGCATCCCCACGATCACATGATTAAAATCCAGATGCTTGGCAACTGACTCGTATTTATGATGGTTGCAATATCCCGGAATCATGCGATCACCTCCTGAGACAGGCAAAATCAATGGCGAAGCCAGATTCAATTAACGAACGTGTGAGAAACTGCGGCAATTCACTGAACAACAGTGGCTAAAACAGAGCAAAACTCACTTTAACAACTGTCTCACTTACAAAATCTCACAGAGATTTTGGGCTCAATTGCACGGCAACAAATACATTACCAAGCGTTGGAATTTTGATCACGTGAGTGGGGATGCCGCAACAGACGTGAGTGCGAGGATCGGTCAGTGCCATTGTAACCTCAAACAGCTGCCAAAAGTTGTACGTTGTAAGTTGGGGACGATCCGTACTTCTCTTTGGGGATCCTTGTATCTTGCCCTTTAATTGGGACTATAAGGGAAAAAGTTGCTATTGATTTGTTGTTTTGCTTACGCGAGTGGTTCTTAACCATTTCTTTCATCATGGGACCCTTGTAAATACCTTTTGTGGACCCATAAGACTTAATTTCAAGATTAAAATCACAACATTTTTCAAGACTTTGCAGATTCCCTGTAACAAAGGACCATAGATGGGAAAACACTAGCTCAGGGGATGATTGGGTACTTTAGAATACTATAAACCAGGGGTGTCAAACTCAATTTCATTGAGGGCTGCATCAAGGGTTGTGTTTGACCCCTGGGGGCCAGGGTGGGTATGACCAGGGTGGGCATGGCCAGCTTGTGTCGGGGATGCCTGTGGTGGCCTGAGTGCTCTGCCAGCGAAAACGGACTCCTAAGCTCCGTTTTCGGCCGCAATTGTCAGGTTCTGCTAACACGATCAGAAAATAAACCACCAAGAAACCTTGCTTTCCAAGAGGCATTTATCTCCGCTGTAGTACTTGTGGCACTAACTGACCAGCATGTAATGCAGAAATAGTTAGGACTTATCGCCCAATGCACCCCTCCACCTTTTATACCCGTGCTTCTTCTATTGCACCCTGTGACGCGCTCTGCCCACCAATCAGTGTAAATGGCGTCTCTCAGCTGTCACGACACAGCGGCTCTCAGCTCTTCGTGACACAACGCCTCTCAGCTGTTCGGGCGGGTTCTGCAGCTCCGGGCGTATCATCCTCAATATGGCTGCCATTCAGTTCACTCAGCCGGCTCGTCACAGCAAGGCAGGGGTTTCTGCCTCCTCAGGTACGGAGCGTCGCAGTGCCGTGGAAGCAGCCGCATGGCTGCGAACGGCGCGGCTCACCCAACTTCCCAGATTGGCAGCCCAGTACGACCCAGGGCTGACATGCGCCACAGAGATGGCACCTGCAAGACAAAAGGCACAGTTAGTCTGGACCTCCTGCAAGCCTCTGCCAGCGAAAATGGAGCTCAGGAGGCCCGCACACAGCTCTTACGAGCTCTGTTTTCACTGGCAGAGGCACCGCAGGTTGGTCCTTCACTGTGGGCCAGATCTAAACAACCCGCTGGCCGGATCTGGCCCCGGGCTTTGAGTTTGACACCCCTGCTATAAATCATTACTGTGGAGAGCCAGTTTGGTGTAGGGGTAAAAGATATCAGTCTTGAACCCGAGACCTTGAGTTCTAATCCTGTCCTTGGGCCAGTCACTTTCTCCCACCCTGGGAAGGAAGCAATGGATGGCGAACCACTTCTGAAAAACCTTGCCAAGAAAACCTCAGGGGTTTGTCCATGCCGTCTCTGAGAATTTGACCCAATTGAATGGAAGAACAATTAAAAAAAAAACATTACTGTAATATTTTTTTTCTGAGTAATTTCTTGGCAGGAGTTACCTCATTAATCTAACTTGGAGGAAAGAAACCTGTAGATCAGCCTTCCCCAGTCTGGTGCCTTCCAGATGTCTTGATGCTAAAACCATTATCCTCAGCCGGCATAATTGAAATAAATGCCGGTTAAGGAACCGAATGGTACTTGGCTGGAGAAAAAGTACCAGGGTGGCAATCCTTTGGATTGGCCAGTCTTGGCATTTTGGGGAAGCCCCAGGGTGGTAGAGATGTTGAATAACCTGACCATGTTCTCTTTCCTTTCCTGAGGTTAAATTAAGCACGTTAATTGATCACCTGGTTGGCAGCACTGAGCCAGCTGGCCTTAAAAATGTAGTTTGCTTTTCCAGACCTATTTGGAGACAGAGAATAACAGAATAACAAGAGTTGGGAGGGAACTTGGAAGTCTTCTAGCCCAACCCCCTGCTTAAGCAGGAGATCTTATACCATTTCAGACAGAGGTGGTCTTCAGCAGGTTCTGACCAGTTCTAGAGAACCGGTAGCGGAAATTTTGAGTAGTTCGGAGAACCGGCAAATATCACCTCTGACTGGCCCCGCCCCCATCTATTCTCTGCCTCCCATTGAGTCCCAGCTGATCGGCTGGGTCTTCTTTGGTTGCCCTGCACAGGAGAACGGAGCTGGAAAGCAGGTTTGTGGGGTGGGGAGGGAATGGGGATTTTGCAGTATCCTTCCACTGCCATGCCCACCAAGCCGCGCCCACTATGCCATGCCTGTCACCCCACGCCCACAGAACCGGTAGTACAATTTTTTGAATCCCACCACTGATTTCAGATAAATGGCTGTCCAATCATCTTCTTAAAAACGTCCAGTCATGGAGCACCCACAATTTCTGAAGGCAAGTTGTTCCACCGATTGAGGATTGAGCCTGGGACTTTTTGATTTGCAGCTATTTAATCGATACACACCTTACATCATTTTTCCACAATCCTATTCCTTTCCTGGAGCGGACATTTTGGAAGATACACAGGTAGAAACACATACAGGTAATCCTTGATTTACAAGCACAGTTCAGCCCAGAATTTGTTGTTCAGTGAATTTTGCCCCATTCTAGGCTCAGTTGTGGTTTCTCTGTACCACTGTGAGTTTACTGTATGCAGAGAGGGAGAAATGTGCATCCCCAGGCCAACAGTGTATGAAGGTGGTATTTGTGTCTGTATATTTTTTATTTTTGCCTCTGTTTTGTTCGGGGTGGGATTGTCAGAAATTTAATCTCACCTTCTTTTGGGTAAACACAGGTAGTCCGCAACTTAAAATCAGAACTGAGCCTAAAGCGAGACATTTTTGACCATTCTTGCCACAGTGGTTAAGTGAAATACTTCACTTGTTAAATTAGTAAGGCAGTTGTTAAGTGAATCTGGCTTCCCCATTGACGTAAAAGGGGATCATGTGACCCCCCCAAAGGACACTGCGACCATCATAAATATGAGTCAGTTGCCAAGCACACGAATTTTGATCATGTGACCACGGGGATGCTGCAATGGTCATAAGTGCGAAAAACAGTCGTAATTTACTTTTTTCACCACTGTTGCAACTTCAAACGGTCACTAAAGAAATGGCTGTAAGTCAAAGTACGTGTACAGCGAACGCTAGGAGAATGCAGAGCGTTGTATGTTTAGCTTTGAGCAGAGGCTGTTGAAAACACATAGGATAGCTCTGTTCCAAGAGACACGGTGGCTCAATGGCTAAGACGCTGAACTTGTTGATCAGAAAGGTCGGCAGTTCAGCGGTTTGAATCTCTACCACCGCGTAACGGAATGAGCTCCCATTACTTGTCCCAGCTTCTGCCAACCTAGCAGTTTGAAAGCATGTAAAAATGCAAGTAGAAAAATAGGGTCCATTTTGGTGGGAAGGTAACAGTGTTCCGTGCACCTTCGAAGGCGTTTAGTCATGCCGGCCACATGACCACGGAGACGTCTTCGGACAGCGCTGGCTCTTCGGCTTTGTAATGGATATGAGCACCGCCCCCTAGAGCCGGAAACAACTAGCACATATGTGCAAGGGAAACCGCTTACCTTTACCTTAGCTCTATTGCAGTACCTAAAATATTTCAAAAAAATGTGACTTGTATCATCTCAAGAGTACAAAATGGATTTCGGAGTGGATTCTGGTAGAATATTTTGAAGACCAGTAAGAACTGGTCAACATTGGAACCAGTGGGCCACTGAGAAGTTGAGATCCCACCGGTTGGGTGTGTTTAACAGAAGCCTGATACCAGAGATATTTTAATTCGGTTTCCTGCAACAAATAAGGAAGGAGGATTCAAAAGCCTAATAGTGCCTTCCAACACCGTGAAGCTGTAATTTTTCTTATTTTTTTTCTAACTCAGGGCCATAGCTGTCTTGCTCCATGAAATGTAACGACTGCTGGCAGATGTTTTGCAGAGAGCCTGTTTCCAGAGTTTGTAACACGGAGATCGGGTGAAACCCGAGGCTGTAGAGCTGCAGATTGAAGTCTCTCAGCATTCTCCTTTGTGGTGTAATGAAATGGCTGCCTTCCAGATCCAGGCTCAACCCCAGAGCTGTAATGCAGTAATGGACATTCAGACACCCCCTTGGAAAGTCTTTTTGTGTTTTGCCGACACAGAGACAGTTTCCACCTCTGAAGAGAATTGTCATCTCAATGTTCGGATGGCATTTTTGGTTGCCACCTGAACTTAAGCCTGTTTGGCAGCTTATAAGGACTGCTGAGAGACCTGTTGGCCAGATGAAACTTGGTTATAGCAGTGAGTCATTCTCTTTGCTGCATTGAACCAGAAGTGGTATTCAGCCGGTTCTGACTGGTTTTGCCAGACCGGTTGTGAAAATTTTGACTGGTTCATGGAACCAGCAAATACCACCTCTGGCTGGCCCCACCCACCCGCCCCCGCTCTTGCCTCTCACCTCTCCTATACTCTGTTGTTTATTAGCTCAGCTTATTCTCATAGCAGAACGGATTGCCGCGCCTCAGCTGAGCTAAAAAACAGCACAGCTCACCATTGTTGGTAAAGAGGGCGGTCTCTTAGCCCTTTGTGCACGCGCGCGTTAGGCGTGCCTGCACAGCTCACCAGCCTTGATGCAGCAGGCGGTGTTTCAGCCCTGCGCATGTGCCCACGAGCTCTACGAACTGGTCAGAAAATTTTTGAAACCCACCACTGCATTGAATGACAGAGTAGCAGGAGTTTCTGGCTTAGCTCAAACTTGTCTCCCCTATTCTTAAGCTGCTTATGATGTCTGTTGTTTGATTTGCTGATAAATCTATAAGAATTTTTTTTTTCCAGAACAGGGCTGAGTGCCATTGCAAACTTCCACATTCGTTCTTATTTATAAATTCCTCCCAGCTTCTCGGTGGCATAGGACATTCATTGGATAGCAAATCACCGAAGGGGCATCTTCTAAGATCTTTGGCAACTACTAAAACAGACATAGGAATGTTTTATGAGTCCTTTGAAGTTTTTTGAAGTTTGGCTTGAGAATCATGATTTAATTAGGGTGATTGCTGGAATCCTGATAATCTTCCTATTCGAGAGTTCTTAATAAGAATCAATTGTGAAAAAGATCATTTAGTAATTATTAAATTTATAAGACAGGATTCATAGAATAGGATAGGATAGGATAGAATAGGATAGGATAGGATAGGATAGGATAGAATTCTTTATTGGCCAAGTGTGATTGGACACACAAGGAATTTGTCTTGGTGCAGATGCTCTCAGTGTACATAAAAGAAAAATTCGTCAAGAGTCAAGAATCATCAGGTACAACACTTAATGATAGTCATAGGGTACAATCAGCAGTCAAATCATACTAGGAAACAGTCAATATAAATTGTAAGGATACAAGCGACAAAGTTACAGTCATACAGTCACAAGTGGGAGGGGATGGGTGATAAGGAGTGATGAGAAGATTAATAGTAATAGTAATACAGACTTTGTAAATAGTTGGACAGTGTTGAGGGAATTATTTGTTTAGCAGAGTGATAGCGTTCATTCATGAGAAGTGTGTTGAAGTCAGCTTGGAAGGCATGGTTGATACCAGCTATAGTTTGTCTTGTCCATTTGGGCACTTTTTGACAACTGGTATTTTGAGCCTCACTATCTTGTAGACTCCCTGGAGGAGAAAGAATGAAAATTGATCAATTTATAGTTACTGATAATAACTTTATATTTGGAAGTCCAAAACATAACATAGGATCTTAAACCATTCTTTGATATTTTACTTCTTGGATCATTTAAAACCCCAATGCTTGATAAGTTTGGTTATTTTCTCAAGATGTTTGTGTCCTTTTTCTATTTTGTGGCTTTTGACTTGACTGCAGGTAGTCCTTGACTTACAACTATTCGTTTAGTGACTGTTCAAAGTTACAGTGGCACTGAAAAAAGTGACTTCTGACTGTTTTTCACGCTTACAACCGTTGTAGCGTTCCCATTGTTCACGAGATCAAAATTCAGATGCTTGGCAACGGGCATGTATTTATGATGGTTGAACCATGCCAAGGTCACGTGATCACTTTTGGTGATCTTCTGAGAAGCCAAGTCAATGGGGAAGCCAGATTCCTCCCAACAATTGCGGTGATTGTAACAACTGTGATAAAGAAACTCTGTAACATGGGACAACGCTCGCTTAACAACTGTCTTCCTTAGCCATGGAAATTTTGGGCTCAATTATAGCCGTAAGTCAAGGACTACCTGAAGAGGCCCAAATTCTTTTCCTGGGCATGATGAAACTCATTTCTCCTCAAAAGAACTTCCTTTTTTATATCTTCTGAACTTGTGATCTTCGGAGATCTTGTGATTCATCAGGTTCTAATTGGCCTCTTTGATACAGATTTTTCAAAGGACTTCTTTGTTTTTCCTTGAAGACATTTTTACTTCTCATTCAAGAAGCTTCTTCAGTTCAGGCTAAATGGTGGAGAATGGAAGGAATTATATTCCTTGTTAGTCATCTGGTCGTTAGCACTCTCTCTGAGACTGCTAATTCTATCCCATCACAGTCTTGTTTCAAAATTTTGTTTTTCATACAAATTTCCCTCTCTTCCAAATTTCTCATTCACTCCTGCTTCAACTTTCCTTTGTATTTAGGAACTTCAAAAAAAATGCGGTCTATGGGGATCCAAAATGCATGTTCTTGTGTCCTGCTCTGAAATACCTGATTGCAAATGTATTAACAGCGGCTAGGATTGTATTTGCTAAAAACTGGAAAAATGAGAAAACACCATCACAGGAGGAAATCATTAAGAAAATATTGGAATGTGCTGAAATGAGTAGATTGAAGTTAGAGAACAAGAGGATAAACAATTTTATAAAATTTGGGAACTTTTCTATCAATGGTTAGACAATGAGGTACGGTAGTGAAATATGTAGACTTTTGGAAGATGATAAATATATAAAGATGCACTTCTTTCTTATATCTACAAAATGATTTTGGGATAGATTTGGGATGATAATGTGAACTGTTATAGAACAAACTAAGTGAACTATGATTATCTTGTAAAACATGAATGAATAAAAGTGTAGTCAAATGATTGATTAATAATGATACTAAGGTATTTAATTTTTGATTGAAAATATGAGATTATATGCAACGTAATTGTAATTGAAGACTACGAAGTGGAAGCACAAAACAATTTGTGGACCAACCGGCACACTGTATGTACACATATGGAGGATGGCTTGATGTTTTTATGTTTTGTTTGTTTATATTTGTTTTTAAAAACCAATAAAATTTAAAAAAAAATTGCAGTCTATGGGGATCTTATAGGTCATCTAGTCCAACCCCCTGCCCAAGCAGGAGACCCTACACCATTTCTGACAGAGGGCAGTCCAGTCTCTTCTTGAAAGCTTCCAGTGATGAAGCTCCCACAACTTCCGAAGGCAACTTCTATTCCATTGTTTGATTGTTCTCACTGTCAGAAAATTTATTCTTATTTCTAGGTTGAATCTCTCCTCCTCTCTTGTTCAGTTTCCATCCATTATTCCTTGCCTGGCCTTTGGCTGCTTTGAAAAATAGCTTGACCCCTTCCTCTCTGTGGCAGCCCCTCAAATATTGGAACACTCTTATCATGTCTCCCCTGGTCCTTCTCTTCACTAGACTAGCTTCCTGCAACCACTCTTCGTATGTTTTAGCCTCCAGTCCCCTAATCATCTTGTTTGCTCTTCTCTGCACTCTTTCTAGAGTCTCAACCTCTTTTTTATAGTGTGGTGACCAAAACTGGATGCAGTATTCTAGGTATGGTCTTACTAAGGCTTTACAGAGTGGTATTATTACTCCATGAGATCTTGATTCA
Source organism: Notechis scutatus (assembly GCF_049901735.1). Lineage (NCBI taxonomy): Eukaryota > Metazoa > Chordata > Lepidosauria > Squamata > Elapidae > Notechis > Notechis scutatus. The sequence goes on along the minus strand of NC_142012.1, from coordinate 164,075,341 downwards.
ATCCCTGTGTTAATGCAATTTAGAATTGCATTGCCTTTTTTGGCTGACACCACACATGGCACCAATACCTTAATTCATTAAGAAAAAGTTAACCTTGTGTAAAATGATGCAACAGACAGAATTTCCTTCCTGCTCAATGAGCTGATTAAGCAGGGAGGAGCAGGAAAATAGTTGGGGTGTTTATTGTTGTGCTTACTTCTGATAGCATCTCCATCCTCGAGGGAAAAAAAACTGGCTGCGGGCCCTAATATTCCAATCCATTCTTAATCGTAATATTATAAAGCGATGATTGTCAGTCTCCACTTGCAAATGTGCAATACCTCATTTAAAAAGAACAAAACAAAAACAGCATCTGATTCTTTTGAGGCCAGTTCAGCAGGTTGTGGATTTTGCCTGGTGCAGAGCAGGACACAAGAACATGCATTTTGGATCCCCATAGACTGCAATTTTTTTTTGAAGTTCCTAAATACAAAGGAAAGTTGAAGCAGGAGTGAATGAGAAATTTGGAAGAGAGGGAAATCTGTATGAAAAATAAAATTTTGAAACAAGACTGTGACGGGATAGAATTAGCAGTCTCAGAGAGAGTGCTAACGACCAGATGACTAACAAGGAATATAATTCCTTCCATTCTCCACCATTTAGCCTAAACTGAAGAAGCTTCTTGGATGAGAAGTAAAAATGTCTTCAAGGAAAAACAAATAAGTCCTTTGCAAAAGGCCCTTCTGGGGTATGCTGGGATAGGCAACCCAGAGGATTGTCTACCAAACATTTTGAGCCTGGTTTGCTTAGAGCAGGGGTGTCAAACTTGTCTTTTCTGAATGTTCTGTACTGGTAATCCTTGATTTACAACCATTCATTTAGTTCAAAGTTATGACCTCACTGAAAAATGTGATTTGTGACTAGTTCCCATACTTACAACTGTTGCAGCATCCCCATAGTTGCATGATCTAAATGGCTAAGGTAGGCTTAGAACTGACAGTCTTCTGGTTTCTGGCCTAATGCCTTAAGTATGACACCAAACTGGCTCTCATATCTATTTCTCTACCTCCCCTCTCCCCTCCCAGTCTATCCTATCCCATCCCATCCCATCCCATTCTATCTATCCCACCAAACTGGCTCTCATATCTATTTCTCTCCTCTCCTCTCCTCTCCTCTCCTCTCCTCTCCTCTCCTCTCTCCTCCCAGCCTATCCTATCCTATCCTATCCTATCCTATCCAATTCTATCTATCACACCAAACTGGTTCTCATATCTATTTCTCTATCTCCCCCTCCTCTCTTCTTCTCTCCCTCCTCCTCGTCCCTCCCCTCCCAGCCTATCCTATCCTATCCTATCCTATCCTATCCTATCCATCCACCACACCAAACTGGCTCTCATGTCTATTTCTCTATCTCCCTCTCCTCTCTTTTCTCTCCCCTCCCTCCCCTTCTCTCTCCTCCCCTCCCCTTCTATCCTATCTATCACACCAAACTGGCTCTGATATCTATTTATCTCCCTCTCCTCTCTTCTTCTCTCCCTTCCCCTCCCCTCCCAGCCTATCCTATCCTATCGTACCCTATCCCATCCTATCCATCACACCAAAGTATATCTATTATATCTATCTATCATATCTATTTCTCTACCTTCCTCTCCTCTCTTCTTCTCTCCCCTCCCCTCCCAGCCTATTCTATCCTATCCCATCCTATCCATCACACCAGTGGCTCTCATACACACACACACACACACACACACACACGCATGTGTGCATGTGTGTATCGTGAGTTTTGCCCCATTTTACGATCTTTCTTGCCTCTCTTGTTAAGTGAATCACGGCCATTGCTCAGTTAGTAGTATGGTTGTTAAGTGAATGTGGCTTCCCCACTGACTTTGTCCAAAGGTCGCCAACCCTGCAACCGTCATAAACGCATGTGTCCGAATTTTGATCACCCGACCATGGGGATGCTTCCAATGGTCGTAAGTGTGAAAAACAGTCCCTTTTTGTAACTTCGAACAGTCACTGAGCAAATGGTTTTAAGATGAGGACTACATGGGAAGTTAATTTCGCATGAGTTGCTTGTTGGTTTTCTAGATTATCCTGTGGAGGGACTGAGAAATGTCTTCCAGGGCCTCCCTCTCATCTAAGTTGGGACTCTTAAAAACCTTCTTTGTGCACATGCTGAATTACAATACCGTGTTCTCTCGAGCGCCTAGATTTGGAATGGCAAATCTCCAAGCAGGTTAGTATGTCAGGATGTGTGTGTGTGTGTATTTGGCATAAGAGTTCTCTCTCACAGCTTGCCAGTTTCAATGCTCAAGCTTTCACAATTCATGCTGTTGTTTGGCGTTTGTTTTTTTTTGGAAAGAGGATGCTTCTAAGTCAATAGCCAAGTTATTGACTTTGGGTGACATCTTTACGATTTCAAATGTCAAAGGAGGCCAGTCCTTGCTCAGTAAAACTTTGGAAAGAAGAAGCTGCTTAATGGTTAAAACATCTTCTCCATCGTGCCTCTGTAAAAAAGTAGCCAGGACAGAAGGAGAAAGACGCGTGTGCAGGAAATGCCGGTGCTGCTTTGCATGCTTCACTAAGGATGACATGTGGAGAGGCCAGTTCAGATTGTGTTCTGACCCAAGCCATGTTCAAATTAAACAAACACAAACTCTATATAAAAGCAAGCCTTTTTTAATGCGGCGCTGGGAATTCAGTGCATTCCCAGCCAAGAAACATTTCAAGCTAATTGTCCGATATCAAAAGCAAGCCCTTTCAAGGTTGCAGAAGGCTGCCAAGAACAGAAGAGTAATTACTGATTAAATATCCACTGACAGAAGTTTAAAAAACAAAAAAACGGAGTAAACAGGGCTTCAACAAGGACTATGAGTCTAAAGAACTTCTTTGCTTCCTGCAAAGAATACATCCCCGCGGACTGTTTTTTATCCCTTATGGGAAGGGCCATCACCTTCCAGCCTTACTCCCGAGTTGCCCTTGCTGCTTCAGCTGCTCTTTCCTTCAAGCAGCCCTGCACATATGCGCACTGGGCACAGGCTCCCCGGGGTCCTCTGCGTCACTGCTGCCAAATTCCACAAGCTCCGAAGGCAGCACCCCACCCTCTGATAGTCTTGGCCCCATCCCTACATCACACGCAGGCCCCTCGTCCGAGTCCTCTCTATCAGAGACCTCTGCTGTCTGCACCTACTGCCGGCGAACGACAACAGATTGTTAGTTATCTGCACCCCCAGATATTTAGTACTGTTGACCACCTACACAGCTGCAGCCTTGATACTGAATGGAGTATGTCTACACCGTCTCTTTCTAAAATCAACAATGATCTCCTTTGTTTTATTAACATTCAAACCAGGTGATTTTTATTACACCACTCCACCAATGCCTTCATCTCTTCCATATAAGAATCTTCCTTGTCGTCCCGGATAAGACCCACCACTGCCGTGTCATCCGCATACTCTGCCATATGCTTCGTAGCAGACTTGGCACAGCCGTCGTGGGTCATCCAAGCGAACAGTTAACGGGTCCAAGGCTCAGCCCTGTGGGGAACCCATACTCAAGGAGATGGAAACTTCTCTTCCAACTCACACACCCTGGGGCTACCAATAAGGAAATCAGATAATCCGGTTGCATAAAGAAGTGAGGGTGAAGGTTTGTTCCCCGAGCTTGTGGGTTGGTTTCTGAACGTTTTCGTTACCAGGCAAGGTAACCTCTTCAGCAGAGTTTAGAGGACGTCCGCGTTCTTCCATTTATAAGGGCTGCTTCAAGTGTGGGTGTGTCAAGTGAGGATCTTGGGACGGGTCAGGTGTGGATCTTCAGTGAGAGCCTTGGGATGGGAAGTTACATCAGGTGAGGGCAGTGGTGGGATTGAAACATTTTTACTACCGGTTCTGTAGGCGTGGCTTGGTGGCGTGGTGTGGCTTGGTGGGCATCGCTTGGTGAGCATGCCAGGGGAAGGATACTGCAAAATCTCCATTCCCTCCCCACTCCTGGGGGAAGGATACTACAAAATCCCATTCCCTCCCCACCCCACTAACCTGCTTTCCAGCTCCGTTCTCCTGTGCAGGGCAACTAAAGAACATCCAGCCGATCAGCTGGGACTCGGGAGGCAGATAATAGATGGGGGCGGGGCCAGTCAGAGGTGGTATTTGCCGGTTCTCTGAACTACTCAAAATTTCTGCTACCGGTTCTCCAGAACTGGTCAGAACCTGCTGAATACCACCTCTGTGTGAGGGTCATTGGGAGGTGAATTGCTGATGGGAGGGTTTGTGTGGGTTGGTTGAGGGTCTGTACCATCTCTGGTTGGCTATATCAGGGGTCGCCAACCTTTTGGACCTCAGGGACCACCAAACTCATAATTTTAAATCCCAGGGACCACTAACCGGTTCTGTGGGCATGGCCTAATTTGTCGGTGTGGCTTGGTGGTCATGTGACTGGCTGGGCATGCCTTGTATGTAAATATTATGAATATTTATATAAATAGTGCAATTTTTATAAAAAAGGCAACTTTTACCCAAAATCAGGCAAAGCAGGCAGGCAGATTGAGTTGCTCACAGAATCACAGATTCATTCAGAAATCTATCTATCTGCCATCGGCTAGCTCAGTCTGTCACATAAAATTTGCTTGCAATCAAACTCACAAAATTAACTCACAACACACCATGTATGGAAATATTGAATTTTTATTTAAAAAGGAGCAACTTTTACCCAAAATCAGGCAAAGCAGGCAGGTAGATTGAGTTGCTCACAGAATCATTCAATGATCTATTTATCTGCCATCAGCTAGCTCAGTCTCTCAAATTTGCTTGCCATGAGTCTGCACTGAATAATAGAAGCTTCAGTCTTAAGGGAGGTTCGGCTGTGCTTAAAAGCAGAGCCGAAGAGCTAAAGACTAGCTAGAAAGCAAGAGAGCCAACCATTTCCTGCTTCCTAGCTAATCTAAATCTTCCGGCAAAGCAGAACAGATGATGATCGGAAAAAGGAAAAAATAGCAATTTAGAAGGCAAGTTTGCTGGGTAAGGAGTGAATGGGCGGGGAGGGTTCCCGCAGGCTATGTGGTCTGCGCAGCCTTGTGTTTCTTTGCAGCGTGGATTAATTGCTTTGTGGGGGGTGCTCTGGGGGTGAGATTTCTCTGAGGCCCACCAAAATTTTCTTACAGCTCACCAGTGGGGCGTGGCTGCTGGGCTATATGGTTGATTTGGATTCTGAGGGGTTCGTAGGTTGATTGTGGGTCAGTGTGTCTCTTGATGGGATAGCTTGTGGAGTGCCAGGCTTCGCTGAACTCACAAGGGTGGCCGATGATTTTTGTGTTGCTCCAATCGGACTGGTGCTGTTTGGTGTCGGTGTGGGTAGAGGGGTTTGGGAACGTGGTGTTTGGCTGCCAACCAGTGTTCGTGGCTCCTGGTTTTTAATCGACGTGATGTTTATCCCACATAAAATTGGTTGCAATGGTTGCAGTTGATTTTGTAGATTCAATTGTTTCTTTCATCTTAAAGATTAAACCCTAATGGGCCCAATTTGTTCACCAAATGCTGAGGAGCGATTGTGTTGAACACCGAACTGAAATCAACGAACAGCATTCGCACAGGGGAATTCTCCTTGTCCAGGTGCTCCAAGCTAAGATGAAGCACCCAAGAAAGGGCATCATCTGTAGAGCGGTTCTTCCGATAAACAAACCGTAATGAGTGAAGTGTAGGGGGAAAGGCATGAAAAAATATAGTCCTTTACCAGTCTCTCAAAACACTTCATCGTAATGGAAGTGAGTGCAACTGGATGGTAATCATTAAGGCATATAATGATAGATTTTGGGGGGACTGGCATAGTAATGGCAGGCTTAAAACATGGTGGAACCACAGCCTGATGCAACTAAAGATTGAAGATGTCAGTATGAATAGAGGCCAGCTGGTCAGCATACTCCATATTTTTTGGACTATAAGATGCACCGGACCGTAAGTTGCACCTAGGTTTAGAGGAGAAAAACAAGAAAAAAATAGTTTTTTGCATCCGCGCATCCTGTTTTTTCCCCTCCCTGGTGTCCAAAAGTACTATGCAGGCCAAAAATGGGCCCATTTTTGGCTTCTGGAGGCCTCCGGGTGTCCTTTTTTTTTTGCCCTCCCCACAGTCGGCTCCATAAGACCACAGACATTTCCACCCGCTTTTTTGTGGGGGTGAAAAAAGTGCATCTTACAGTTCGAAAAATATTATCAGGATCCCCACAGCCTTTCGTGTGTTGATTTTCCTCAGGATCTTCCAAACGGCAGTTGTATCAAAGCTGAGCACCTGTTCCTCAGGATGTGGAATAGCCTTTTTTGCTGGGACGTTATTTGAGGCCTCACACTGTCCCCAAACCATGTTTAGCTTAAGGATTGCATCTTTCACGTGAAAGCTTTCTACATTCTCTACCAGTTCTTTTGACCTTCTGCAAAAATACGGGGCGAGGGTGGGGATGTTTCCATTTAAGTAGAAAAGTCTGAAGAGCCATTGTTTTATTGTCTGTAGATGTGGGCCTAGACACGCTTCAGTCTGAAGAGGCTCTAGAGAAATAATGAGGGGTCTGGTCCGTTCAGCTTCTGCTGGGTAGATGAAATTTGTAATTGGGCCAGCGTGGAGTTTAAGCCTTATACCTTTGTCTGGTCAACAGACCTTCTGTTTCTGTCTGTTTCTTTTAGTTTAAATTAATGCAAAAAAAAACAAAAACACACACACTTCAGATGGAGAAACAGGGAAACAGAAAGATCTCTGGCTAGCTCCTATGTCTGGTGGTTTTGTTTTGTTTTTTTTAAGAAAAAAAATATTAAGGGCTGTTTTACATTTCTAGCAAACGGCCCTTAAAGGAAGAAAAAAAAATGGACCGTCTTTGGAATTTTTATTGCAAACTCAGTGGCTAAGATGCTGAGCTTATCAGTCAGAAAGGTCGGCAGTTCGAATCCCTAACACTGCGTAAAGCAGGGGTCCTCAACCACCGGGCCACGGACTGGTACCGGTCCGTGGAGCACTCTGTACCGGGCCGCAAAGAAAATAAAATAAAAAAAATGGCGGCTTTCTTCGCTTCGGTGAATCCTGCTGGGATCGGGGATCAAGGACACAAATGAAAGAAGGGGAGGAGGAAGCAACTGAAGCCTGTCCTGCTCTCTGGCTCAGCGGCTTCGGTTTCCTCCCGCCTCGTTCCTCTCTCAGTCGCGTCTCGCTGCTCCACCAGCCCAGGAAGAAACTGCTTCAAAGAAGCCGGGGGTGGCTTTTCCTGTCGCCGCTGCTCCTCCGAGCGCCCGTTTACCCCCACCCGCCCGCCCGCCCGCGCTTCAATCCACAGTGCTCCCTTCTGCCTGCCTGCCTGCCTTCTTCGTTTTGGAGCAGCTTCGCCTGAGAATAATAACTATTCGCCTCTTTTTATCAGCCGAAGCTGCTCCGAAACGAAGGCAGGCAGGCAGAACGGAGCACTGTGGATTGAAGCGCGCGGGCAGCGCGGTGGGGGTAAGCGGGCGCTCGGAGGAGCTGCGGCGACAGGAAAAGCCACCACCCCCGGCTTCTTTGAAGCAGTTTCTTCCTGGGCTGATGGAGCAGCGAGAGAGCGACTGAGGGAGGAACGAGGCAGACACCTGAGGGAGGGAGGGAGACACCTGAGGGATGGGGCTGAGGGAGGCAGGGCGAGGCACTCCTGAACTTGGTGGTTTTGCTGGCAGACGTTTATTACCCGACTAGGTAACAACATCAGATGTTACCTAGTCAGGTAATGAAACGTCTGCAAGCAAACCACCAAACTCAGATTCTCCCCCGCCCCCCCCCCCCGCCCAGTCCTTGAAAAAGTGTTTGTGCTTGAAACTGGTCCCTGGTACAGAAAAGGTTGGGGACCACTGGCGAAAGGAGTGAGCTCCTGTTACTTGTCCCAGCTTCTGCCAACCTAGCAGGTCGAAAGCATGGTAAAAAATGCAGGTAGAAAAATAGGGATCACTTTGGTGGGAAGGTAATTCTGGCCACATGACCACGGAGACGTCTTTCGACAGCGCTGGCTCTTCCTGCTTTGTAACAGAGATTAGCACTGTCCCCAAGAGCTGGAAATGACTATCACGTAGGTGTGAGGGGAACCTTTACCGTTATCTTACAGTTAGTTGCTCTTGATGTCTGTGGAGATGCTCAATCGTAATTTTTGGTGCAAATTACACCTACTTGCTCTTGATGTCTATTGGAGATTGTCAATCTTCCAGGGTGTGGCTGACTCCCCATGTGCTTTACCAAAAGGCTACTGGTTTTTTTTTCTTTGATAGCTTTTCACTTTTCATCCAAGAAGCTTCAAAGAAAAGAAAAAAAACCTCCAAGAAAGTCCAGTTGCCTTTTTTGGGAAAAGCATCTTTGGGATAATTAATAGAATGCAGAATACCAGAGTTGGAAAGGGACCTTGGAGGTCTTCTAGTCCAACCCCCTGCTCAGGCAGGAAACCCTATATACCATTCAGACAAACAGCTCTTGATGGTTTCTTGGATTAGGGAGATTTGTGATTTTTTATAGAAAATGTGCATCGATAGCAGAAGGTGCAGCCATCTACAAGGTCTGGTCCTCTCGGCTGATAATAAGTGTCTAGGTTGTGGTGTGGTATATCCGTCAAATAAATAATAACTGTTCGCTTACTTTTCATATTTGATGAAGAACCGTCTGAAGCTGTAAGCTGAGGGCAGTGATCAGTAATGGTTTGGGATCTGCATTTTATAAAATGTGGCTGATTTAGGTGACATTCAACTCTGGGTAATTGTGTGGAAACATCTATGCTCTTTTCCTGGCAGTAATATGAAGCTAGTTCACTCTTGTCATGGTTGGAACCATTGTTTTGATTTTATGGTAGTCTTCCAACTATATAACATGTTTTGCTATGAAACTATGTGATTGGGCTTAGTTTTTGGGGAGGAAAATAAAGGGGGGAAAATTCTGCCTCTGCCTACCAGCATCCATCGGTATTCATCTGGCTAGCGTCCTGTCAGTGTGTGAGAGAGTTGAGGCCTGTTTGGAAACTGAAAGAGTATTTGCTGTGTGAGCAAGAAGGAGACAACAAGGAGCCTGGGTGTGGCTTAGCTCAACTGTTCTGTACTAAAGCTGCTTGGTGCTCTGAAACTAAAACTGAAACTCCTCCCCTTTGCTTGTGTTTTGCATTTGGAACAGATTTGTTTTCAGGTGGGGAGGGGGAGTAGAACTGCTTAGCATCAGAGCGTGTTAATCATAATACTGTATATGAAATGCTAATGCTCTGATGGTCATTTTGAAAAATCTTTTCTTAGTGAGCACCTAGAAGCCAAAAGGAACATACGTGCCAAATTTCAAGTTTGTAGGCTTTACAGTTCTGGAGATTTTGTGATGATGCGTGAGTTGTATTTCAGATAGATAGATAGATAGATAGATAGATAGATAGATAGATAGATAGATAGATAGATAGATAGATAGATAGATAGATAGATAGATAGATAGATAGATGTTAAAAGGGATCTTAGAGGTCTTCTAGTCCAGCCTCCTAAAGCAGAAGACCCTGTACCATTTCAGACAAATGGCTGTTCTGTCTCTTCTTAAAAACCTCCAGTGATGGAGCACCCACAACTTCTGGATGCAGCCTGTTTTTGCTCCCAAGCCCAGCATATCTTCTTCATTTCCATTTATATTTTTTGGTTCTTTACTAGATGGATCAAAAAATCCTCTGTAATTGGCCAACCCTTGATGTACTTTGATGTCATCAAAGCTTGGATGAGAACTCAGGCTATATTTAAAAACACTGCACGTTGACCCTGGTTCTTTCTTTTCTGTAGCACTTCCAGGCTGCCATGTAATCAGTGCAGGTATAAACAAGTCCAATGAATGGAATTGGATGCAAAATTTACGACCGGGTGTCTAGCACTCGAAGGCTTTTGAAGTATGAGGGTAACGCTTGATGAAATATTGGAAGCCAGGAAACGCTGTGCCATTTCAAATAGGCTGGGACTGACTTCATAACTTGCAGAACAAGAGTAAAATATAAACTCGGGAAGCATCATCTAATATGCAAAACACCTGGAGCAGAAATGGTGTAACTAAGAATCTGTCTAAATTTCCTTTGTTTCCATACCGTGTGGATCAGAAATGCCTTTATTTCTAAAAGTGAGACAATATCATCTTTTGTCTGAGACATTACAGACATAAAATAATTCTAACAGGCTAGTGAGGAAAGGGGCAATTGATTTAAGCTATTTTAATTCCCATGCAATGCAAGCATCCGACAATCTATTAAACTATTAAATTTCAGTTCTACTCCCTGAACATACTTTTCGATCCGTACTTTCGATTCAGTTTGACCTATCCTCTCATATTTTTTTTTTTTTAAAACAAGTTTTATTGATTTTTCAAAAACACACAAATCATCATTAACCATTACATGCTTAAACCTTTTTCCCTTATAAATTTAACAAGTCAGATAAAACCTTATTTTATACACTATAATTCTGTTTTAAACCATTTCCATATAAACATACAAAAACCTCTTATCCAATTTACTTCTCTTTACTCTTATTCAATTTCATTATTATTATTTCATCTATTTCCTTCTGACTTAGTTACCATTATTCTCATTCTATATTTCTGCAAGGTTTTATTAATTCTCCCCAAAAAACATATACACACAACACACAAAACATAAAAAATCTTTTTGGAAAGTAACTTAGCCCCAGGTATCTCTCTCTTCATGGACTTCAGTTATATTCATGCTCATCTTACATGTCATTACTTATTTTATTTACCATTCTGAATCTTCTATATTAACTTCTCCACACATTTCACTCTTCTTAGTTCTATCTTAATTAATCATCTTAATTTGAGTCATTATATTTGTATCTTTTGTCCATTCTTTATTGTCCCTTTGTCTCGTTCCTTATTAAAAAAAAAAGAGTTTCTCCTGAAATCACTAATCAGAGTATGATCCTCTCATATTTTTAAAGAAAATGACTGTTGGGAAATAATACAATCTGTGTTTATTTAGAGAGAGAGAGAAAGGATAAGAAATGGAACTTATTAAAGATTGTAGCAGAGAGCTAGAATCTTTTGACAGTGAAATTTGCAAGTTTTATAGAAATCGTAAATCAGCATTGTGGTTTGGATAAGTTGATACGCTTTTAATGGATTTAAAGAATGATGTGTTTTTATGAATCTGCATGATCTTATGGCCTAAAAGATATCACTTTATCAGTTAACTTTTGAAATATAGTCTTCAACTTACAACCACAATTAAGCCCAAAATTTCCATTCCTAAGCAAGGTAGTTAAGTGAGTTTTGACCCATTTTTGGACCTTTCATGTCACTGTTGTTAAGTGAACCACTGCAGTTGTTAAGTTAGTAATGTGGTTATTAAGTGAATCTGGCTTCCTCATTGACTTTGCTTGTCAGACTGTCGAAAAAGATGATCACATATTGCAACTGTCATAAATATGAGCCAGTTGGCAAGTGTCTGAATTTTGATCGTGTAACCATGGGAGTTTTAAGTCACTTTTTTCAGTGTCATAACTTTGAATGGCCTCTAAAAGAATGATCATAAGTTAAGAACTAAAAAGAGATTGGATAACAATTTATAGGGTTTCCTGGGGGTTGGACTAGAAGACCTCCAAGGTCCCTTCCAACTCTGTTCTGTTCTGTTCTTCCATTCCGTTCCGTTCCATTCCATTCCATTCCCTTTCATTGATTGTCTTGTGTCTTTTTCTCTCACCTTCTTATTTTCTGTTTTGATAACTATGTTTTCAATCCACATCTCTCTAAGTCTTTTAATAAGTTAACCTGTGTGTCTTTCCCCTCAGACAATTAAAAAAACTCAAGACAATTGTTTTGCTGGAAAAAAAACAACTTGCTACAGTTTGCAAAAGTTGATAATAACAGCAGGACCTTTAAAAGTCCCTGAGATTTAAAAGTAAAGAGCATAATACAATCTGAAAAACCCCAGGAGCTGGTAGTGACTTAATTTCTCCTGAGTTTACTTGGCTGATAAATAAATATTTATAATGCAAATCTCATCCGGCCAAAAAAGATAAAGCGAGAGATTGTGTTTATCTCTGTTTATATTGGTTTTTCTCCTGATGGTGGAGTTTCTGGCAAGGAAGGGATGGTTTTGGTTATAATGTTTTGTTATTCTCCCACTCAGATGAAGAAGGGCTGATCATGAACAAAGCCAAAGCTGTATTTAACAACACTCTGTGAACAACTGGTGTGGGGATGAAAGTTGCTAGTTAGAACGTCAACAAAACCATATGTTTCTTTCAAGAATGAGCGTTTCCTGCTTTATCAGGGCTGCCAATTAACTCCCCCGCACAATATTTGTGCCAATTTTATTTTTTGCGGTGCTTTCTTTTACCAATTAATGTTCTTCGTGTCTTCTTTTTCAGTCAGATAGATGTCAGTTTTTTTAGCAGTTTGAAGTACAAGTAGTCCTTGACTAACAGTCATTCATTTAGTGGCCATCCACATGTTACTGTTAAGGCTTCTGAGACCCTAATTAAGCACACGCTTAGTTAAAAACAACTCTTGTTTTATTTCAACACTGGGAATTATGTTCATTCCCAGCCTGTAATGAGTCCCAAATAGTCCCTCGAGATAAGCACCCACCTTTCTCTCCTTTGAATTGCTGCCAACTACTAAAGTGCCAAGTTAACTGTAAAAAGCCAAACAAAGTATAAAGTCCACACAGAACTTCAAGGATTAATCTGAACGACTTTGCTTCCTGCAAAGGTTTCTTCACCTTTGTTAGGAATATAAGTCACCTAACAGGTATTTGGGTTAGAAATATATAAACCAGGATAAACATTTTAGTACTATATCTTTAAGGGAATGCAAGAGCATGCAATTGGGTGTGGTTTCTCAAACAGCCATAAGATGGAGCCAGAAACCTGGGTTGTTTAGTCTGAGTCTCAGAAGAGAGTGTGAGTGTATCTCTGTTTCCTTCTGTTGGAAAGAGTTGCCCTTCCTCCATTTTTCCTAATTGACTGCTATTTCTGGATTTGATGTAAGTTTGTTACTGAACTGTTTTTGACACTGGACTTTGTTACTGAATTATCCCTGGATTGAAAACTGATTGATTTAACTTGTGAATGACTTTGGATTGCTTATTTTGGACTTTGCTGAAACCTTTCTAGAAGTAAAAACCTACATTTACTGTACAGTGTATCTGTGTGCCCTGTGTGTATTATTCCAACACTGCTCTCTATACGTCTGCCTGTATGCGCTCATTCTCCTAACAGGGAATTACCTTAACAACCTTTGCCTGTCCTTTATACCTCATGGGAGAGGCAATTACCTCCCAGCTTTACTCCCGAGTCGGCCCTTTTGTCTCAGCTGCTTTTGCCTTCTAGCAGCTCTGTGCACACATGCACTAGGAACAGGCTCCCCTTGTTCCTCTGCCTCGCTGCTGCCAGCCTCCAGAGGCTCTGGAGTCAGCATCCCACTCCCAGAGGATCCTGGCCCCATCTGCATTGGGCCCAGGACCCTCGTCCGAGTCCTCTCCAGGTCCCCGTTCTTCCCCACAGTCCGATTCCGCTGCCATCTGCACAGGCTGCCGGCGAACCACAACAGTTACAACAGCGTTGAAAAAAAACAATTTATAACCATTTTTCACATGACCGTTGCAACATCCCCGTGGTCACATGATCAAAATTCAGATGCTTGACAATTTGGTCATATTATCATGGTTGCGCTGTCCTGGGGTCATGTGATCCCCTTTTGCAACCTTCTGACCAGCAAAGTCAACGGGAATTGACTCAAGTAACAACAGTGTTACTAAACTCAGGAGTCTCCAAACACGGCAACTTTTAAGATTTGTGGATTTCAACTCCCAGAATTCCTCAGTTATGCTGGCTGGGCAATTCTGGGAGTTGAAGTCCACAAGTCTTAAAGTTGCCAAGTTTGGAGAGTCCTGCAGTAACTTAACAACTGTAATGATTCACTGAACAACTGTGAGATGGAAGGTCGTATAATGGGGGCAAAACTCATTTAATAACTGTCGCTTAGCAGTGGAAATGTTGGACTGAATGATGGTCGTAAGTCGAGGACTTTCTGTAGCTCTCAACTGGAGGCCATCTGCCCCCCTCTGGTCCACGGTGGCCTTAGGATATTTTTAGGGATCCCTCAGCTGAAAAAAAAAATGTAACCAGGGGGAGCACAGAAAAGCAAAGTGTATTATATTGCAAACTAGCTCAATACCCGTGCTTCGCTATGAAACTGTGATCAGGCTTAGTTTTGGGGGAGGAAAATAAGGGGGAAAAATTCTGCCTCTGCCTACCAGCATCCATCAGTATTCATCTGGCTAGTGTCCTGTCAGTGTGTGAGAGAGTTGAGGGCTGTTTGGAATATTTGCTGTGTGAGCAAGAAGGAGACAGCAAGGAGCCTGGGCGTGGCTTAGCTCAACTGTTCTGTACTAAAGCTGCCTGGTGCTATGAAACTAAAACTGAAACTCCTCTGCTTGTGTTTTGCATTTGGAACAGATTTGTTTTCAGGTGGGGAGGGGGAGTAGAACTCCTTAGCATCAGAGCATGTTAATAATAATAATAATAATAATAATAATAATAATAATAATAATAATAATAAAGGAAATACTAATGCTCTGATGGTCATTTCGAAAAATCCCTTCTTAGTGAGCACCTAGAGGCCAAGAGGAACATACGTGCCAAATTTCAAGTTTGTAGGCTTTACGGCTCTGTAGATTTTGATGATGATGCGTGAGGGGTATTTTGCTTTTATGTATAAAGATACTGTCTTGTTAACGCTAGAAATTGCACTGGCTATTGTCCCTTGTCCTTATCTGGTCACGGCACCTGGATAGACGAGACACAGGAGAAAAACAAAGTTGGAAGTGGCCTTGAGTGAAAAACGGGTTGAGAAACAAAGGTTTTGATAAAGGAGAATATGTGTAGCTCAAGGTTGAACTGTGGGGTCCTCAATGCTCTCTGAGCTTGGTTGTTTTCTTGCAGACGTTTCACTGCCCAACTAGATAACCTTATCAGTGCTAGCAAGGAGTGCATATAAACAGAGAGCAAATGGAAAAAACAACCGCAACGGTTTTGATAAAGGGGAATATTTGTAACTCAGGGTTGAACTGAGGGTCCTTGGTGCTCTCTGAGCTTGGTTGTTTTCTTGCAGACGTTTCATTATCTAACTAGGTTACATCATCACTGCTAGCAAGGAGTGCATATAAACCGAGAGCAAAGCCCCCTTCTTTATGATGATGTTACAGAGTTGGGTGATGAAATGTCTGCAAGAATATAATCGACCTCAAGAGAACACCAAGCCCCCCCATGTGGGTTTAAACCAGGGTGTCCAACCTTGCAACTTTAAGACTTGTGGACTTCAACTCCCAGAATTCCTCAGGCTGAGAATTCTGGGAGTTGAAGTCCACAAGTCTTAAAGTTGCCAAGGTTGGACACCCTGTTTAAACCGACTGGTGGCTCTTCTTAAGTATGAAACAGGATATTTTTTTTTTCACCCAGAGTACATTTTATTGCAAAGCAAACAGCCCTTGGCTGTGTTGTCTGATTTGTCTACAAATGCAACCGAAGAGTGCGTGATGTTAAACGGGAACCAGATCTTTCGTGGGGGCGTGTTTGGATATCTGCCTTGGTGAGCTGAACGCGGAGTTTTTCCTTGCCAGAAACTCCCCACATCATCTGGTCTGAAACAGGGTAAAATTTCCTTTTGAGTTGAGTTGGATACGTCCACGTCGCTTTCTTGGCAGCCTGGAAATGGATGTTTGTTGTAGTTTTCCTTTCTGGTTGTTGTTTTTTTTCCAACCTCACAGTCTCTCCTACAGCCTTGGCATAACCTTCCAAGGTCTCATCTTAAGAACTAACCGTGCCTCACCAGCCTACCTGGGTTTCCTGGCTTCCCCTGGTGGTCTGTGTAAATACAGGTAGTCCTTAGATTTACATCCACGACGGAACCCAATTTTTTTGTCGCTACGCAAGGCAGTTAAGTGACTTGGCTTGTCGGAAAGCTGCAACAGGGGATGATCACATGACCCCAGGACGCTGCCACCGTCATAAATGCGAGCCCGTTGCCAAGCATCTGAATTTTGATCCTATGACTGCGGGGATGTTACAAGGGCCGTAAATGTGAAAACGTAACTACAAATCACTTTTTTCAGTGCCGTTGTAATTTTGAACGGTCACCTAAAAAATGGCTCTAAGTCGAGGACTACCTCTAAGCAAGTTGACACCTGTCCCGTACAGCAGGGGTGTCAAACTGGATTTCTTTGAGGGCCAGATCAGTATTGTAGTTCTCCGCGGGACAGGGGGGGGGGGCAGTTGGGAGAGGCGGGGAGAGATGGGGCGGACGCCTTCTGCAGCACCCTGTACTCCTTCTGCAGCACTCCCCCCCCCCCCGTGCCTTGTTTTTGGCCTCCTGCAGCACTCTGCCAGCCATAAACGGGCCGCGCGGTAGCCTCGCAGGGCCTCTGGGCGGCCCGATTTTGCCCGACAGAGTTTCTGCTGGAGGCCGGGGAAGCCGAAACTGGGCCATGAGAGGGGGGAGGAGGAGGCACACACATTCCCCCCCATTGCCTGTTTTGGCTTTCAGGGGCATTGTGGGGCCCAGTTCTTTGATATTTCCAGGCCAAGCCCCTGCAGGGCAGATTTAAGCACCCCGTGGGCCTTGAGTTTGACACCCCTGCCGTACAGGCAAAGTAAAAAAATAAAATAAAAAAATGCCGGGTTAGCTTTGCCGTGAGCCACGTATTTCCGTTGCCACTAGATTGGCGATCGTTTGGGGATGACGGTGTTGTGGTTCGGTAGCTATTGGGTGGGGATCCTTTTTTTCCTCCTAGGTGTGCAGGAGGAGAAAAATGCCCACGGCCGCCGTCTTTCCCTCCTCCTTCCTTGCCCTCTTGCTGAGCTGAGGTTCTTGCAGGAATGAGCTTTTTCTGCTTGCAAAGCACATTCCTCCAAGCCTCAAAACTCAGTTTTTTGGCAGCGTGCGGAATTGCCTGCTGTTGAAGTCAGAGCCGGGGCCCAATTTGACAGTCTTCCTTAACAAAAGCTGAAGAGGGTTGTGGTGTATGTGTGTGTGTGGGGGGCGCGGAGGGTAGATGGAGGCGCTGATGGAGACCCTCCTCAATTGTCAGCTGCTTCTCCTCTGACCTTTCAAAGGGCCTTCGGGGGAACAAAGACCCCTTCTGTAACCCCCTTGAGGCTGGACAATTTTGTATGGGGCAGACTGGATTCGCTCAACTAGGGATAGCTAATGCATTTTTAACTATTTTTTTCCCTTCAGTTTATCTCTTTTCCTTTCCGTCTATATGTGCTAGCTACAGGGTGGATTTGATTTAATCAGCTTGATTTAATCAACTTTAAATCATGATTTAAATCTTTAGTAAAAAGGCTTGATTTAAATCAACTCAATTTAAATCATGATATTTAAAGAGCCACTGTCCTCTCTGTCCTGCAGTGGCACCTCCTCTGACCCACTGTTGGCTCACCGACAGTCCCATTATTGCAGAATATACAGCCTCGTGCTATATAACTAAGCTCCATTTCATGCTGAATAAACTAAATTATTAATTTAAAATAGAAACACTATCTTTATTTTTACTCCAAAAGCATTTTATTAAAATAAATTTGATTAAAAAAAAATCCAATTTAAGTTTTAAAAAATCAGATTTTAAAATTATTTAAAAAAAAACATTGATTTTTATCCATCCTGGTTAGCTGGCTGTAGCGCCTGCTGACCTTGATGAATTTCAGAAGGTAAATAGGTTTACCAGAGAGAATCCTAGGCGAGGTGAAAAATGTTCCAGAAAAAGACAATTAAAACAACAGCACTCCAGTAATGCTACCAACAATAATTCATAAATAGTCCCTAAACATTGAGTTTGTCTTGAAAAGCACCTTTACTTTTCCACCTCTAGGGATTAGTAATCTAAAATAAAATAGAAAAAACTTCTTTTCTTTATTCGAGTCAGAAGGACTTACAAATTCAAAATAGGTAATAGGTAATAAACACATAGCACATGAAGAAGTATGTAAAATAAAGGAGACTGAAACTAAATGACATTTGCCAAGTATTGGGCCATGTTGACAGCTTTTTCTCTTGCCAGCATGAGGTCTTTCTCTATATGCTGAAGGATATTGTAGGCACCGTAGAATATGTGAGATAATTGAGCTGGAAGGGATATTGGAGATCTTCTAGTCCAGTCTCTTCTTAAAAACTTCCAGTGATGGATGGAGCACCCGTAACTTCTGGAGACAAGTTGTTCCACTGATTAATTGTTCTCACTGTTAGGAAGTTTCTGGTTAATTCCAGGTTTCTTTCTCTCCTTGATTAGCTTCCATCCATTGCTCTCTTCTTTGTGACAGCCTCTCAAAGACCGGAATCCTGATGTCATGTCACGCCCCATCACCTACCCCTTCTTTTCTCTCAACTAGCCCTACCCAATTGCTGCAGCCGCCTTCCTATGTTTTTCCTATGTTTTAGTCTCCAGGTTTTTAATCATCTCAATTGCTCTTCTCTGCACTTTTTCCAAAGTCTCAACCAGGCCCTGAAGAATACAATCCCTCTGTATTTATCCATCCTTCCTGTTAAGAATTATCTATAGGAACACAGCTTTTATAAGGATCAGCAACAACTGGATAAAATAATACAGTGGACGGAAGAGAAGATGATAACCAAAATATTTAACTTTCTTTTGAATTTTAAAATGGAAGGAGAAATTATTAAAGAAACGATGATAGTCTGGGTAAAAAACTTTGGGTATAGCATTGAATTAAAATAATGGGAAAAATGTGAGGGGGAAAACTATACATTAACATTATCAGCAGCATAAAAAGAAAATATATACAAATTGTTTTATCGATGGCACCTATCCCCCGCTAGATTGGCAAGGATGTTCCCAGCTAGAAGCCCAGAATGTTGGAAATGTAAAAGTAATCAGGGTACCCTTTTCCACATGTGGTGGACATGCCCGGAAGCCAAGAGATATTGGAGTAGAATTAAAAAGTGGTTAGAAGAAATAACTAAACAAAAAATTGAATTTAGACCAGAACCTTTTTTAACTGGGAATAATAAGAAGAGAATATACTAAAAAGACAAATGCATCATCTTACATGTAACAACTGCAGCTAGAATTGTGTACTCACATTACTGGAAACAGGATAATATACCACTTGAGGGGACAGTGATAAAAAAGATTTTGGACTGCGTGGAGATGGACAGGCTTACTCTAGAGTTAAAAGATAGAGGTGAATCAGAGTATTATTGGGTCTGAGACACCTGGTATACCTGGTTAGATAATAGGAACAAAAACAATACCATAACTAATATGTGTATATGAATGTTGACAATGCTATAACTTTGTAAAAAGTGTTTATGTGTTATAAACGGTTGGAAAATGCTTAATAAAAATATATTTTTTAAAAAGAACTATCTATAGGATGAAATATTATCCATAGTGTTATCCACAGGATATTCCAATTCTGAAGGCCCTAGCGATACTGTGTGTCAACTCATAAAACATTTTGTATACACGTTTTATAGTTGCCAACGGAAAGGGGAGGGGAGGGAGGTTCAAAGAGCAGACAGCAGTGTGGAATCGAAAGTACGCTCCATTCATATTTTCTTCAGAGACTGATTAGATGACTGAAGCTTCTGCCCTGCAAAAATCTAATTGGAAAGCATGAGTGATGACTCCCTTGGCTATGCACATGTTTCGGTTGGAGAATATGAATTATGATACACCCAGAGGGGGGTGGGGGGAAAAGCAGAATCAAGGGGGACAGTGAAGTACATGTCTCAGAGTCGGTCCAGGTCATGCCGACATGTTGACTTCCAATAAATCCTTTGAAGTTTTGGGAGTTTGACTCGAGACTAATGATTTAATCGGGGTAACTGCTGGAATCCTGACACTCTGCTCAATATCATTTCATTTTGTTTTCTCTCTTTTTTAAAAAAAAACAGGGTCGTGAAAGAGGAAATTTCAGATGACAATGCAAAGCTTCCTTGCTTCAACGGACGAGTGGTGTCATGGGTAAGTAGCCTTCTTATGGTCTGATCCATTGGTGGGATTCAATTTTTTTTGCTACTGGTTCTGTGGGCGTGGCTTGGTGGTTGTGGCAGGGGAAGGATACTACAAAATTCCCATTCCCTAACCTGCTTTCCAGCTCTGTTCTCCTGTGCAGGGCAACCAAAGAAGACCCAGCCAATCGGCTGGGACTCGGGAGGCAGAGAATAGATGGGGGCGGGGCCATTTCACCTAAATGACCCTGGGCTGCTTACAACATCATGCAGGTAGTCCTCGATGTACGACCACAGTTGAACCCAAAATTTCTCTTGCTAAGCGAGATAGTTCTTTAGAAGTGAGTTTGGGCCCATTTTATGACCTTTCTCGCCACTGCTGTTAAGTGAATCGCTGGCGTTCCTAAGTTAGTAGCACAGTTGTTAAGTGAATCTGGCTTCCCCGTTGACTTCGCTGGTCGGAAGGTTGCACGAGGGGATCATATGACCCCAGGATACTGCAACTGTCATAAATATGAGCCATGTGCTAAGCGGCCAAAATTTTGATCATGGAGAGGCTGCAACGGTCGTAAGTGAAAAATGGTCATAAGTCCCTTTTTTCAGTGCTTTGTAAATTCGGTCATTAAGCAAAAGGTTGTAAGCCGAGGACTACCTATAATGTGTTATCTGTATATATAAAAGCGAAATACCCCTCGCGCATCATCACAAAATCTCCAGAACCGTAAAGCCTGCAAACTTGAAATTTGGCACATATGTTCCTCTTGGCCTCTAGATGCTCACTAAGAAAGGATTTTTCGAAATGACCATCAGAGCATTGGTATTTTCCATATTATTATTATTAACACGCTCTGATGCTAAGGAGTTCTACTCCCCCACCCCACCTGAAATCTGTTCCAAATACAAAACAGAAGCATAGGAGAGGAGTTTCAGTTTAGGTTTTACTTTCACAGCAGCAAGCAGCTTTAGTACAGAACAGTTGAGCTAAGCCACGCCCAGGCTCCTTGCTGCCTCCTTGCTCACACAGCAAATACTGTTTCAGTTTCCAAATGGCCCTCAACTCTCTCACACACTGACAGGACGCTAGCCAGATGAATACCGATCAATGCTGGTAGGCAGAGGCAGAATTTTCCCCCCTTATTTTCCTCCCCCAAAACTAAGCCTGATCAGTTTCATAGCGAAGCACGGGTATTGAGCTAGTTTGCAATATAATACACTTTGCTTTTCTGTGCTCCCCTCCTTCCCCTCCCCTCGCCTCCTCCCCCTCCACCATGAATCATTGATTAGTGATGACTTAGCAGTTGTACAAAGATTTTGTGTGTGTGTGTGTGTGTTGTAAAACCAGGGAGAATAGGAAGTTCCCGAGACACAACCAGCCGTTAAACTTTCTGCAGTTAAACCTTTCTTGCCCTGTGAATGTTTTCTTGTTCGTGGGTGACTTTTTAACAAAAGAACGGTTAGGGTTTGATTGTACAGTGCTTTGAAGAAGGCCAAATTTTAAGCCTGTGCAAACCGAGAACCGACACACCAAAATGTTGTAAAAGTGTAGAGCCTGAAAGGGGAGGCCAAGGTCTCTTTGAAACTTCTTCATTGCAACGTGGCAGTGGGGAAGAAGAAGAGGGTAAGAAGCCACGGGACATTAAATCCACCCTGCTTGGGATTGATTGGGTGGTGTTCCTTCACAGGGGCTTAGTTG
Source organism: Notechis scutatus (assembly GCF_049901735.1). Taxonomy (NCBI): domain Eukaryota; kingdom Metazoa; phylum Chordata; class Lepidosauria; order Squamata; family Elapidae; genus Notechis; species Notechis scutatus. The sequence goes on along the minus strand of NC_142012.1, from coordinate 164,053,692 downwards.
GGTATCCATGCCATGGATGAAGTTTTTTTATAGAGCTTGAGCAGGAATGTAGAAGAAGAGGTAATTTCCCCCTCTGTGTATTTTATTTATTTCTGTTATTTATAGAAGAGAATATTTGTAGCTCAGGGTTGAAATATGAGGTCCTTGGTGCTCTCTGAGCATGGTAGTTTCCTTGCAGACGTTCCATGACCCAACTAGGTAACATCATCAATGACATAAAGGGGGAGGAGGAGGAGGGGAAGGAGGAGGAGAAGGAGGAGGAGGACTTTGGGATCCTTGGTGCCCTCTGACCTTGGTTGTTTCCTTGCAGTTTCCTTCATTACCCTTCATTCCTTCATTACTTCATCACATCATCCGTATTATCAGTGTTGTTTTGCAAGAACCTTGCCTTGTCTTTTCTTCGAGAAGAAAAATTTTCTTACCTCTCCCAGTTGGCTTATCTTCTGTAAACTTTTCTCCTTCCAGCTGGTGTCGGCTGAGGGATCTCATTCGGACGCTGGATCCGTCTGTGCCGAAAGTCAACCGGAATTGCCACCCTCCATCGAGCGAACTGGCGGCATCGGAGATTCCAGGCCTCCTTCGTTTCAGTGAGTGAAGTAGCAGTGAATGCAAGGAAGAAGCTTTGGAGTGCGCAGAAAGTTGTTGCATTTTAGATCAACGCTCTTCAAACTTGGCAAGTTTAAGACTGGTGGACTTCGACTCTCAGAATTCTTGAGCTGACATGACTGGTAGAGGAATTCTGGGAGTTGCAGACCACACATCTTTAAAAGTTGCCAAGTTTGAAGACTCCTGTTTTAGATGCTGAACATCTTAATCCTGGAAATATTGGCTGTTTTTTGCAATATAAGTAGACCGGACAGTTCCCTGGATTTGGTGTCATATTGATCTGTATCAGAGGTCTCTAACCTTGGCAACTTTAAGACTTGTGGACTTCCTCAGCAAAGCTGGCTGAGGAATTCTGGGAGTTGAAGTCCACAAGTCTTAAAGTTGCCAAGGTTGGAGACCCCTGATCTCTATGGATTTATTACCAACCCAAAAAGTATTCATTGGATACCAAACCTGACATCAGATTTTAAATATACTGAAGATCTTGGAGCAAAATCTGCTGGACCATTGAATCAGTGGCCTTATAAGTAGTCCTTGACTTAACAACCATTCATTTAGTGACTGTTCAAAGCTACAATCTTACGACTGTTTTTCACCCTTACGACCGTTGCAGCATCCCCATGGTCCCGTGATCAAAATTCAGGGGCACGGCAACTTGACTCACAGTTATGATGGTTGCCGTGTCCAGGGATCATGGGGATCACCTTCTGACCAGCAAAGTCCATGGGGAAGCCAGATTTACTCAACAAACTGTGCGTTACTAACTTCACAAACTGCAGCGATTCAGTTAGCAAGGAATGGGGTGAAACTCACTTAACGGCTGCCTCGGTTAGCAATGGAAATTTCTGGGTTCCGTTGTGGTCGTAAGTCAAGGACTACCTGTCTGTATTATGATTTGTTTCCTTTTTAACACGAGGGTGGGGAAGATGGGTGTGTCATCCCTGCTGGTGCAGCGTGAAGCGGTGGGGTCCAGAGTGATTTGCATATTTGCTGCATGGCTGTGTCGGCCAACAGGACGTCTGGATGGTAGCTTGCCTAGAACAGAGCCATCCATTTGGTGGGGTTTTACTCAGGGGTGTGGGCTGCTGGGGGGTTCGCAAGGGTTCAGGAGAGCCCCTAGCTAAGATTCTGTGCAGTTTGGAGAACCCCCAATGTCAGGGCTCCGGTGGTTACCCCCATTTAAATCATTGAGTCTCTAGCCGAAATTCCAAAACTTAAAGAAGATTTATTAGGAGTAAACATGCCTACGCTGCCTGGGTGTAGCCGACTGTGAGACACATCATTCATTGTCACCCTTGACCCTGGTTTCCCCCCACCCCCTGGGTGTATCATAATTCATATTCCCCAATGGGACACATCCATAGCCAAGAGTCATCAATCATACTCTCCAATTAGAATTTTGCGTGACAGAAACTTGGTAGCCTAGAAACTATCTATGAAAACATTTTGTGATGACCCAGAGCGTAACACAAACATAACAAAATCCAAAACGTAAATAAATGTCCTTTAATGTCTCCAACTTGGCCCCACTGTTCAATAATACTCAGTTGGAGATAAAACGTACTCAAAAATAGTCTTCAAAAGAAAGCAATACAGTCCAAATTTAATGAGCAGATAGAGGTGAAATAAAAAAAACCAAACAAACTACAATGACGAAATTTCCACAATGGAACAGAAGTATTTACCAAATTCAAGGATATAACAAGGCACAGTCTGTTGGAAGGACACCAACCAAGATAACTTCAGACCAAAATAAAACATGCTTTGCTTCTGGCAACCTGTGTTTTAACCGTCTCTCTTATATACTCATCTCCCCAGCTGCAACCAATGAGGAGGATCATGGCCGCCTCCTCTCTCGCAAGCCAAGTGGTTGCCTTCTCTGTTCCTCCCAGTGTGTCCTAGGATGTAGAGGGGATGGGCCTGGTTCTTCCTCTGACTGCTCAGCTAGCCTCTGCCCTTCCCCAGCCTCCTCCACAACCTCTGGAGCCACACCTCCACTCCGTGTCGGCTGTTCCTCCTCTCCCTCAGAGTCCGACTCTACCAAGGGCATGACACATTTATGGAATGTAGTTTCTGTTTTGCAAACTGCTGTACTGCTCCCCCCTCCCTTTCTGCTGGCAACTCCAGAGAAATATTTTATGAGTTGACACTCTAATCCCACTACTGGTTGGCTCCCCCCACCCCTCCCCTCCCAGGAGTCCCGCGTGGTCCATTTTGGATGCAGGTAAGCGCAGGGTGCGCCCGGAGGCTCGGGAAGGGCGCGGGGCCTCCTGGAAGTTCAGGAAGGCAAGTCTCAATGAAAGCCTCCGGAGCCTGGGGAGTGTAAAAACGCCCCTCCCCCCCGGCCATGGTGCAGGAGGCTGACTAGGCCACGCCATCCAGCAACCGGTCAGAGAACCCTTTGCTAAAATTTTTGAAGCCCACCCTGGTTTTACTACCTACTGAAATAATATGGTTTTTTTGTCTTGCAGCCCAAATAGCGGGGGAAGCCGAGAGAACCTGGACAATGAGACGGAGACAGACTCCGTGGTGTCCGTTCAGAGGAACGGCCACGCAGGAAGGAGGGTCCTGAGCACGGTGAGGATTCCCACCCCCTTTGAAATCAAAACTGGCTGTGTTCGCACAACGTGTTTCATTGTGCTAAGTCCTCATTTACACAATTCGTCCCTGAGGCTGGATTGCCCCCAATTGATAAGCTAAAGTGCAGTTGGTGAGTTTGGAAACTGGGTGAATTTAGCCTTCAAGTCGTGGTTTGTTACCGTGTTTCATATTGATATACGGTCTAATGTTTTTAGCCATTTATAGTTCTGTTTTGGTTTATTTTATTTTATTTTTTAATTGGTTGTTGTGGTATGTTTACCCAGGGTTGAGTTCTTTGATTTGGATGGCCTTATCAATCCAATAAATATTAGAAGAAGAAATAGAATATGTTTTCAGACCGGCTTGGATCTCCTTAAAAGAGATGGGCCTTTTCCTGGGCTTACAGGGT